>NW_020955694.1:63330-64626 GCF_003031625.1 Empidonax traillii
AATCCCAAGGTTCATCTGCCGGGGCCAAGCACGCTTGGACGGTGGCAGTGAGGTCCTCAGGACGTAGATGGATTGCCTTATGGGCTAACGAGCTCCATCTGCCCGGGGAGGGGCCCCGACCGGGAATCGAACCCGGGTCTCTGCAGTGACAGTGCAGTGTCATTTCCCCTAGACCACCGGGGGCTCCCACAAGTCCATTATATAATAATGGAATAATATATAGAACACTGTAGGTCGTACCTCTTCTGCAGGTCAGTGAAATGTGGAAGCATTATAATTACTCAAATCTAACATTCCACCCAGAAGTTAGAAGTAAACAGGAAGAACTATGTAAATTCTATTACGGGTTAGAGAAATGCACCAGAGCTCATGGACAAAATTCACCAGTGGTTTTAGATTGGCTGAGAGTAATCTCGGTTTAGCAAAATGGGTAAACATGGGCTAACTTTCAATCATTTGAAAAGTCCTCATGCTCTGTAGGTCTGTGTAGTGTATGTATCCTTGAATTAAAATGACAAAATGACCATATTTCAAGTGAGTAACAGTAACATCAAATGTCTCTCAGTGTTCTACTCTGAGAATTCCAAAGAAAATGGCTGAGATGTATAAAAATTATTATGATGATTTAAAGATATTTAATCATGGTTTTGTTCCCTTGAAACTCTGCATAAAAAGGTAAGATAAATTAATACAAATACAAATATAATTTTAATATACTTCTGGATTTTTTTCATTAGCCAGGATGAATTGATGAGACATCAGAAGGCTGCAGAGCTCTTCTCTATTTAAGACTGTTGTATAGAGATAATACTAATGGAATAGTCCTATGACTATTGTCAAGGTAAAATTAATCAGAAATACGCAAGTGCATTTGTTTTAATCTTGCAGGAAATTTAGAGGCATATGTAACAGAAATACCCTTTTTGAGTGATTTGCAGGATTCTGTCTGCTATACAAAATTAAAGAAATGCCCCATGCATTTCACTTAGATAGCAGTTCTTTTATCTTTTTAGTATATTAAAAAATATATGCTAGAGTCCCCTACATACTGCACAGAGTTTTACAGAAACTTTTGAAAGAACATGCTATCCAAAAATTTCTTGTCCGTGTCTGGTTCCTCATGATGATTCAAGAGGTTTGCAAGTTAGATCTGTTCTTAAAAACTTGTTTTTGAAACAGAGGATTGTGGGTAGGTGTGTCGTGTGAGCCAAGGCCTTGTGTGACAACTGCAAAAGAAGGATTTATTCCAAACTTTATTTGGAAGATCAGTGAGCTGAAAGCAGAGAATTTACAATC
>NW_020955694.1:64647-136410 GCF_003031625.1 Empidonax traillii
CTCATGATGATTCAAGAGGTTTGCAAGTTAGATCTGTTCTTAAAAACTTGTTTTTGAAACAGAGGATTGTGGGTAGGTGTGTCGTGTGAGCCAAGGCCTTGTGTGACAACTGCAAAAGAAGGATTTATTCCAAACTTTATTTGGAAGATCAGTGAGCTGAAAGCAGAGAATTTACAATCGTACAAAAGTCTGCTATTCCTGTTTTTAGATGTATCCCTTGAGACTTGAAGTCTGCCTGGCTGGCAGAATTGCTGCATTAAAAGCTGCCATGGAGGACAAGAGATGTGCTGGTCCACGACAGGAGCCATCACAAAGATGGATACAGATTTGAAGATAACTGTACATTGTTACCCTTTTCTATGTGGAAAACAAATGTCTTTCTTTCAACAGCATCTCCACAAAGCTCAGAAACATGTTTTTCTTTGGCATTTGCATAATACATTTTGACTTTTGTTTTTCTTAGTCTGTAATGCCATATCCTCGTACAACTAACATTTGTTTTGGCAAAGTTTTGTATTTCGTGTCTCCAATCTTACCACTCATCTCCTCATTAGTATTATTCTTATTATAATCTCTGTTTTCTCCATATTGGTGGGTATTTTTAGCTTTCCATATATTTATGCTGAAGTTTGGAACATCATTTCTTTGATATCTAAATAGCACGCACCAAAGAAAAATTATCCACTGTTAAAATACCTTTTGCAATTAGTTTGTACCTTGTTAATAAGAAACTTTTCCAGTCACACATGATGCTTCTGACTTAAAACCATAAGATTCCACTGTTGGTATTGACAATTTTTGGACAAAAAGCAAAGCTCATTGTTTCTGAGATTATGAGAAAGTACAAAAAGTTGCTGTCCAGTGAAGATTTTGATAGCAGACAGATTTCATAAACATTTTACATCATCTCAAAAGCATCAGCTCAGCACAGGTCCTGTGTGTATTGTAACTTATACAGAGTGCTTAGAGGTGGCAGTGTTGCATTTCATAATAGTGCATGTGAAGTTTGCTATGCTATGTCAGACATCCTTTATTGGAACCAGGAGCTAGTGAAGTGTAAGAGTCATTTTTTATGTTCTTATACTATTCCATAGAAGCGTTTTAACCTCCATATTTCACAACACAAATAATCAGCTACAATTTCCCTCTGAAAAGTTCTGCTGCATTTGGTAGACATGAATACTGTCCATCAGGAATAAATGTCAGAAGGCGATTTTGCCAGATTGCTTTAAAACAATGATCTTGTTTGTTTTTGCAGTTTTGGTTGCAAATGTCAAAATTAATTGAAGAACTAGTATGACATAACTCCTGTTAGTTTAGTTCTAACACAAAGCAAGGATTTTCAGTAGTCTGTGTGCTCAAGCTTAAGTTATAAAATGGCAAATGGAGGAATGTGTTAAAATTCCCAGGTCATAAAAATTTGGTAATATGACCTATACAGAAAATTAACATCCCTTCAAAAGTATTGTAAGGTTTTGATCACCACCTTCAATATGCAGTAAGAAAAGCTTACCTGTGTCTTAAGTTGTGCAATGTTGTAGCAGCACATACTTTAAAAAAACTTAGAACTACCAGAGTATAAAACTCAGTCTTCTAATTATCTGTTTTATCAGATATGTCTGAAGTATGCTTCTCCAAGTTTGAATTTTGCCACTTATTTCTGTGGGATATGACCTTAAAATGCAAAGAGGCTTAAGCTACTACCAAGAAGTATACTTTTATTTCTGTTCTTAGTATGAACTAATATTTCCATTTTTAAAACAAACAAACAAACAAACAAACAAAAAAACCCACCAGAAATAACACATGCCCTTATTTTCTAATATCTAGTTCTAATGCACATTGTCCATCTTGTTGGTTTTTTCAGTAAATGTAACCTTATACTTAATTTCTTAATATTTTTGTATTATTCTTTTATGACAGCATTCTTTTTTACTTCCTATCTCTTTGTGTTCAGTTCAAGTTAGCATGTTTTCCCATTCTATATTGAAAGTATGAAGTCAGCTCCAAAAGTCAGTATTGCCACTCCTTAAGCAGTCAGCTCCTCAGTGGGTGTTCCCATCTTTCTTCAAAATGCCTACTTTGGCTGACTTGCAGAACTGCAGGACTGTATCCCTACAACTAAATGTCTACCAGAGCAGAAGGTCCTAATTCTGGGTTTTGATTTTCTGCATGCTTTCATTTGTGGTGCTTGTGGCAATTGTTATTTATTCCAGTTAGAAATGTAGTTCAGTAAAATGAATAGTTTTCAGTATGATAGAAACCAAAGCTGCAGATGGAAACTTAAATAAATTCAGAGTATAGATTCTTGCTTTTACAGAGTGCTGTTGATTAACATTTTCCACTTACACAGTTTGCTCTCTCTTAACTAATGTTTAGCATAAAGAAATGTTTTCCAAAAGAACTGATCAAAACCTAAAATTGCATGACTAACCTTAGGATAATTGCCTTTTGTAACTCTTTCAAATTTTCATATTCTTTTAATAGTAGTCTACTAAGTTATATTACTTGAGAAGCTTTAACTGCACATTTAAGCTTTTAACGTTCTTTGATAGAGATCTGGTTTTCATTTCCAGCAGGCACTGCTTGTAAAATTAATGGCAAAGAAAGTACATCACACTTACACTGAAAAGTCATACTTCCAAAGTATGCACAAAAAAGTTCCAATTGATTAAAAAAGTATGCTTTAGCAGTTATTTGAGATAACTTTAAAATTATACTGGTTTCATATGGTGAAATATCTTGTATGATAGTGCAATCCCCAGTAATTTGCAATACAAGGAGCAGAGAAAAAAGTGCAGCAGAAGGGACTTTCAAACTTCAGCAAGAAGATAATTTCATATTGAACATATTTTCCTTACAGCAATTTTCAGAATACTTTAACTATGGTATTTTATGTTCTTTTGATTCTGCAACATGCCCTTGTAATAATTTGCTCTCTGTTGTTTTTTTGTGATTTTTTGTTTGTTTGTTTGTTTGTTTTGTTTTCAAAGCAGCTTCCCCAGTTTACAGCATCTGAGTTTAGCTCACTGCAGAAAATTCACATACCTGGACTCTGGAAGAAGCTGTCACAAGCTCATCTGTTTGGAAATTTCAGGTTGCATTCAGGTTTGTAGTTCACGTCTTTCTTCCATTCTGAGAAGCAAAGGATCCTTTATATGACTGGCTGCATCCTGCCTTCATGGTATACTGGAGCTGAAGGAGCACTGCAGCAGCCTTCCAGGGTTTTGAATTACATGACTACAGCTGTTTAAGTTTTACTCAGGAATAATAGCACTATAGGTTTGGATCCCTTCCAGCAAACTGTCAAATCTATAAACAGCTAGTACTTACTGCATAATGAGAACAAGGCTTGCTTTCTGTAGCCATAAATAGACTAATTCTCTGTCGTGATTAGTTGGGGTTTAAAATGTGGAGCTTTGGAACTGCAGTTTGTACTAAGATATCAAAAAAAAAAAAAAAAAAATAAAAGCCACTCTGTGCTGGGAAAAAAAAAGGAAAAATTTACAATTGATTTCCTAAGAAGGAATTTCATTAAAAAGTAAATTTTTCTTACTCATCTATATTGCTTTAACATATAAATAGATGTAGTGTTTATAACTGCAATCAAAAAATAGCTAATATTTTGGATTATTTTAGTATCCTACTAAACTACTAAAGAAAACCAAGATTTTGGAATGTGGTACTATTTTAGAAACTTTCAGATGTATACTGTATCTTGAAACATATTCCAAAAGCAATATGAAATGCCAGACTGTAGGACAGTAAAGACTCCACATACATTTCTCTATACACTGAGAAGATTCTCCATATTACAAAATACATGTGAAATGATAAAGAGGTGGAGTCTGAATAACATAATGGTTTAACTTTGCATCTAATAAAACCTTTTCAGAACCAAGAATGAAGGCAGATGGGGCAACAGTCATGTTCTAATTGATCGTTACTGAGTATCTGTTTCTTGTTCATAACAATCATGCTGAGACTGTTCTGCAGTGACAGTGTGAAATTTGAAATGAGGGCTGAGGGTAGAGGAAAGTTAAGAACTACCTACCTCGGAGTTACATTTTCAAAATGCCAGTAATTGGTTCTGTTTTCCGAAAGCATCATTCGCTCTTGTTCAGAGGTGTCATCATGAGCTGTAGGGATCTGCCTCTAGCAAGCATGATCTAATAGTGCTCAGAGAAAAGGGATCATCATCAAACAGGGAAAACCACAGTCCTTCCCTTCCAGAGGAAAGTGGGTTTGCTTGCCAGCGTATTTGAGAGCTCTGAAAGGAATTCCACAGCTTCCTCCATTTTGGGTTTCCCCATGATTCTGGAACAGTGCTTAATGGTTATAACCAAGTGCTTAAGTAAACAGTTAAAACCAAAAAGAGCATCAAATTGCATCACAGTTACAGAAAGCATTTTAATAAGATAGTTTTTTTCCTTCTCACTGGATGAACTAAACCAAAGGGAACTTCTGAAAGGCTAATATTTCAGATTTAGTCAGAAAAATGTAGGGAAGCTATAGTATAAACATTTAAATTATGCTAAATATGTTCTATAGAATACATATTCTATAGAACATGTATTTTCCCTGTTTTTTCATTATTCTTGCTTTTTTCTTTTATTTTAGTATTAGAGTTCTTTTTATTTGAGTTCTTCTATTACCATTATTACTGAGGGATTTGAACATCTATTTAGAAAGCCCTTTAGAAAGTCTGTAAAATGGGTGATTTTACATAATTTTTACAAATTTCAATAGCTTGTTAAAAAATAGTTAGGCAGAAAGCTGGGAATTAAGCCGACATTTTCTAGTCCATTGTCATGAAACAGGGAAGTCTTTCCTTTGACTGTTCTATTAATTCATGGCAATAATACTGGGTGAATTGTACGTATGGGGATTTTTGCATAAAACACAGTAATCAAGATTGTGTCCTTATGACACAGGGATAAATATTTCATTAATGAATTTCAACATATTTTTATAAAAATACAGAGATTTTCTTGTGTCCTGCTCAAAGGGTACCCTGTTACACCCCTGACATTCTCAGAGCATTACATAGATTTCTTTGTCCTGCTTCTGAAGCTGAACAGCACAGGAGGAAAATTTTCTGCTGTTAGACACAAAACTGAAAAGACATGGGGGTATAAATCAATCACATGTCATTTACCAGCATATTAGATGGGGCTGATACAACTAGAACAGTTTGATAGTTTGATAAGAGTTATTTCCAGTTAAGTTAGAAACATCATGGAGGTGTTCAAAGAAATTGATTTTTTTTTTTTTTTTTTTTTTTTTTTTTTTTTTTTTTTTTTTTTTTTTTTTTTTTTTTTTTTTTTTTTTTTTTTGGTGACACCATTTATGGCTGATTTTCTGACTGAAACTATTCTGGCCCAAAATTTGTTAGAACAGCCTGTCACTTGCTGTGCTTTACAACAGCTGGATAAGAGAGCACAAGCCACTGGGAAACATAAATTTGACCCTTTCATTTCTTGACATCCTGCAGTGTTAGTGGGGGTGTCAGGAAAGCTATTGGCAGATGTGCAGGCTTCACCAGTTTTCACCATCTGCAGTCCTCCTGCTCTGGCTTCATTGGGAGAATTCTCATTTTGGCAAATTCTGGCTTCTTTGGATATGTCGAGCAACAAAAAGGGGCCATCACTTGGGGAGCAAGTCTGAGCCATGGTCTTTATTTATTGAAGAAGAGGACTGACTGTTTACATTTCCTGAGTATAAACTTGTGTAACTGAAGAATACTATAAGTTACACAGGCACTGTTATTTATTTTTAGAAAAATGCTAATTCAGGGGTATGTTAATATAAGCTTTTTCTTTTGGACGGTGGAAAATTAAAAGAAAAATAACATATGGAGGCAAGCCATCAATGTAATGTGCCAAACATCTGAAGGGATGTCACAATTCATTTTATGATTCTTGACAAAGACAGGACCAAAAAAAAAAAAAAAAGATAGTTCCTTGTTCCCCAGGCAGTAGTTCCTCGATCCTGAACATTGATTTTGGAGTTTCTACACTCAGAGTGCATTGCCAATACTGGAATCATAGAACAGTGTTTCTTCAAAATCCCTTCTGTACTGCAGACAGCATTCTGCCTTGCAGGGTGGATTCACAAATACAGTCAGTTCTGGGGAGAAAGATGGCATTTTAAAGTAGTAGATGTGTAGCAAAGAAGCCAAAACCTGAATAAAAAAATCTGCATAGACCTAATCTTTGGGATTAAGAAACTGTAAAAAGACTAAAATACATGAACTTTGAGATTCTTATAAGCATTTCATCATTTCAGTACATTTGTTTTCTAAATCTATGGGGACAGATCTTTAGCTGTGGTTTGCTCCATGTTTGTTTTGATGTACTTTCATTTCAGATCACAGTATCCTAGCATACAATTTAGAAAAAACTCAAGTTAGTCATTTATATATTAGCCTGAAAACTCCTGCAGATACAGACTTACATTTTACTTGTTTACTTTATTTTATTTATATTTATAATTTATCATTGCATTGACTTCTGATCTGTACATGCAGGAATAGTAAATCATTTTTAGAAGAATATTGCAGTCGTGCAGGAAAAGTCTGTTTTGCAGAATTTCGTAGGAGCTAAGACTCAATAACCTTCAAAACATTCTTCCTCACAATTAGTTTGAAGAAGGTTTAAGTAGGTTTTTACTCATCTGGGGCAAAGAATTCAGTATTAAACTCCATATGTATCCTATCACTGATTCTCAGGCCAAACTCTTCACTCTTGAGGCAATCTATTAAACATGGTAATTCCAGGTGAGTTGAGAAAGCAATTGTTTTACTAAAATGTGCACAAAATTTCGTATTTCTATACCTTATCTTCAAGAGTACCTGAAGATTCATATGTAATCCATAGGGGCTTTAGAGAAGAAATTTAGGGTAAGATTTTATTGTTCTAGGAATAAAGGAAAATAAGAGAAATACATATGATATTGCAAAAACATCTAAATGTTAACTAATTTTATTTAATCTTATCTGAATGCGTGCTTCACAGTGGAACTTTCTCAGCCTGATGCCTGAGATCCATATTAAGTTAAAAAACAGTTCCAGTGAAAAAAAAAGTTTAAACAATCTGTGAAGGGTATTATTAACTGCTTCAGTATAATTTGGTTTGGCTTTCATGGAGGAAAACACCAGATTCTGCTATTTGTGGTATCAAATGGCTATGTTAAGCAAACAGTGTTTTTCCAGACAGAGATTAAAAGTGCTTTAGACTGCAGTTAACATTATGCAATCCTTACTGAATTCCAGAAACAGACATGCTACTTCTGTTCCTCAGGGTTGTTATGATCTGATTACCTGCTACCTGTTATCTGTCCTTTTGAGAATGGGAATTTCACTTCATTTTAGGCCTCTAATCTAAAGTAGTGCCTAGAAAATTAACTTTATTTATCTCTGTAACCATTAGAGAGAGAGAGAGGTCTCCAGAGGTGATTCAGACTTTGTCAGGTCTGACCTGTCTTGGGATCTTTGTTGCTCTCTGCTGTACAGAGATCCCAGGATTCATAATTATTCTGTTGTGGTGCTTGAGAGCCAGTGAGGAAGAGGCTTGTTGCAGGACTAGGTAAACTCTTGCTTGGATGAAATTGGTGATGCCATGTTAAAGCAATTGGTGCTTCCTGAGCAGCAGAGAGTAATTTCCCAGTGCCTCCCTCGGGCAGCTGCTTGTGTGATATTCGCAGTTAAGATAATCCCTTTCATACATACTGGAGGATTTGGGCTGAGGAAACAAGATAGAAGTATATTGCCCTACATTACATATGCCACTAGTGAGTACAAAATCAGAATTGGGCAACTGAATTTTATATTCTATCCAGAGAACTAGCACCCATCTTTCCACACCAGCATTTTACCTTCTGGGAATCACTACCAGTAGAAAAGAATAATGCCTTTGCCATACACTGTTAGTGGTTGTTTTGCCCATTTGTGGTGGGCAAATCCAACCTATCCATGCTGATGAGTGGGATCTACAGTACCCTCTGCAGTTCCTCACTGATGTATTGCCCATATCAACCACATTCCCAAAGTCACAGTGCCCTTTTGTCCAACAGACATGTCTCAGTTGGAGGTGCTGTGAGAGCCTGGACTGCACCAACAGGTTCTACATGCTCTGACCAGCTTGTGGTTACGAGATGGTTCTTTCTGTATAATCCTATTCTGCAGCCCTGAAGCCTCCCAAGATTTTCCTTCTTCATCTCTTACGGTACAGCTGTTCTTAGAGGAGCCTGATCCAGGTTCACAGCTGCACCATATCACACCTGACCGTGAGCACAGGCAGCTGTCAGGTAGCTGATGAGATTTATATTGTCGTGCATTACTGGGAAAATATTTCTTCTATTTATTTTGGTGGTAGGGTTTTCACTCTGTCATTTTGCAGGCTGTTACAAATCCACTGTAGGAAAAACATTTATGCTACGCTTGTCCTGAGCTTAAAACACACCAGATTATTTGTAGTGCTAACAGTGCCGGCAGCGTGTGTCATGAGCCACACCATATTCTGGCTGGCTGGATGTGAGACCTGCACAAACACTTCCAGCCACTTCCCCGCTAGTGCTGACACCCCCACTGCACAAGGGAAAAAAATGCAGAGTGCCACAGTCCTTTAAGGAGAGAGAAGACATTTGACATGAAAATATTTTACAATTTACAAAAAACAATTTACAAAGAATCTGTTTAAAAGGCCACTCCAGCCTGAAAATAAGGAGCAAGCCAAGCTGGGCATAAGTTAAAAGATAGGGCATTGTGCCAGAAAAAGAAAAGACAATCTGCCTTGATTATAATTTAAAGGGAGTTACTCCATTAAAAAAAACACATGCAAAAAGAACCCAAACTTTAGGTTTGCAAAAAGAAGAAGAGCCAGAAACCCAGGGTGCAAATATCCTCACTCAATGCAAGATGGAAGGAAAGCAGGCTTGACCCTTGTTTCCACTGTTAAGTTGTAGAGCTGGGGCACAGCAAGAATCCCTCACAGTGTACTTTATATTACAAGTTTCCTGCTTTGGATTCTCCTCTCCACAGGCCTCATTTGGTACCCAGGGGGATATGACCGACCACTTTTTTCTGTGGATGTTTTGTGAATGAATTCCTGGTGTGCAGCATGGCTGTAGTCTGAGCTGCACAAAACTGTTTTGACTGATGGAATCGTTAATATCAGAAATGACTCCAAGATCACCAAGTCCAATCATCAGCTGTAATATTATACAAATTTAAAACCCTGGGAAACAGTGAAATCTCTACATGCAAATATCAGGGGGGAAAACTTCCTGGGGAGGAATGGTTCACATCCAAGTTGTCTGTAGAACATGAAGCTAGAAGGAGACTGTCCCTTACTTTACACAGCATTTATATATGTCAAAGGAAATACTTTGTATGCCCAAGAGTGAACTGACATCTACTGAATTTAGGCAATTGAGGAATTGTCTCCCTGGAGTGATAAAGAGAATAAACTGAACTGACAAATCCATCTGTCCGTTTGTAATTTTACTGAATATTGCTTTGTTAGAGTATTCAGGGTTGGTGATGTGGTCCTACATGAAGGATTCTGTAAATGAGTTTGATGTTACTGTGATTGCAGAGGATTTTTCCTTGTATCCCCTCTGAATTTAATACACATTTTACAACAGATTTGGAAAAAAAGCAATGAAGATACTTTACTATATTCAGAGCTTGCTTCAAACTGGATTTGAGCAGTGAGTACCTCATAAGGCTGCGAAAACTAAGGTAGAATAATGTGACAATGACATTCATTGCTACTTCCATAAATGGTGTCAGCTGCAGAAATTGTTGAGCTTTACTCTTGCTTGATTGAAAGACAGACTTCTTGAACAGATCCTTTCGATTATGTTGTTCAAATTTCAGGATAATATATATACCTTATGGGTCTGTTTTTCTTTTGGCAAGATTAATGCACTTCTTATTTTAATAAGCATCCAGGCTTTAAAATATTGGTTTTAAAATACTGAAGAGGTCTCAAGCTTCCCCTGTACTCTTTTTGTTAGGCTTGCTAAGACATAATAATTTTGTTTCTTGTCTAAATTTCAGTTGATGTCTTCAGAAGTATTGCCAGTGGCTGCAATAGGATTCAAGATTTGCTAATCAGCGAAATATCAGCTCTTACAGACAGATGTATTCAAGTCAGAAAATAAATCTATACTTTTTGAGAAACTTTCTGTTGTTGGAACTAGGTTATCCTCTGAAATGACTTTAAAGAAAGTTATGCAGTTTGAAGACGTAAAGTTCTCTCCAAAATGTTTTTTTTACAACTATTAGCTTATTATGTTTATAAATCTTGCTCACTTGCAGTCATTTACAGAAAATTTCAGTTGTCTTGTCTTTTTTTTTTTGCATTAGTATGGCTGAATTATGGTGTTCCAGTTTGTAAATGAGAGCTTTTCACTTTTTTTAGTAATAAAGCAGAGGAACAGCATTCTGCTACCGATTTTGCCCATGAAAAAAGAATTTCCAGGCTTCTGCAAAAGTGATCGTTAACTACACCACTGTCTCACGTGTCTGCCATACTTCAAGTCTCCAGGTGCTTACTTCTTTTCCTTGTGTTCCAAAACATAATAATTATATGGAGGATTTCAGTAGTTTATATACTGCTCACTGTATACAAGTTGAATACATTTGAATACAGTTGAATACTCTTTAAATAGTTTATAACTTTTGTTTGAAATTGTAACATTTTGATATTATATGCAGAATATTTGCTGATCTTTTTTTTTATGTGACAGCATAGGGATCTTAATGTTTTATGTCACCTTCTCTGTTCAAAGGCTCTGCTTGCAAAATGCCAACAGATAAGGTCTATTTTCTTCCTTGACTCTCCAAAAGTTACTGAACTTTTAAAGCCCTTGCTGAATGTAAACTTGTCCAGGTCAGCAGTGAAGGTATATTAATTCAAAAAATTCTTAGGATGATGTATTTTTAAAATTCATTCAGATAATTTGAAATAAATCTTTCAGCTCATTTCACTGGGTATTTGGATGAGGCCCTTAATGTATGTCAGATGTGTAACTTACATCTTTAATATTTCAGTTTCGAGTTGATGAGTAACTGCAGCCCCATATATCAGGCGCATTCATATGTCTGTCTGATGCCAGAAAATCACAGATGCTGGTCTTAGGATGATTTCACCACTGAAGCACATTCTTGTACTGAATGTGGCAGACTGTATAAGGTGCTAGATCACACTGGATTTCTGCAACCATTGCAAAGGGATTGTAGTAGTTAATTATACTCATAATAAATCCTGTTAACACATCTTTCAGTTTTAAAACTAAATTCTTAGCATGTTAATATATGCCTCTGAATATTTTAAAAAATATTTTACGCAAATAGTTTTTTGGTCCTATATCATGTTTTCAGAAATCCATTTATTATTGCAATTCAAGCAAAAAAACTAACTGTAGATTTAGTGTCATTTCACAGCCATGGCATATTTCAGTGCTGGAATGTGGCTTATGAAGAAGATCAATATGATAACCAAAGACAATTCCAGTGTAAAAATTATATTGAAACTTGGACAATATTTAATTTTGTGAACATTGAAATAATACTTTATAACTTTCTAATGCTAAGATATAAATAAAACTGCCTTTTTTTTTTTTTTTCAATTACAAAGAAAACATTGTTATTTTTGGTATAGGGGAAGGATGTATTTTATATGAAGGCTTGTTTTCCACTTCAGATGTGTCATGTATCAGTAGACAAATGAAAGAAGTTTTAGGGATTCATCTTTAACATGTAACTAAAGCACTTTTTGTGCCTGTTGATACTGTATAAAAATCTGATAATATTGCCAGTAGAAGGGCTGAGAAGTGCTGCAGTAACACCGAGGTATCTTGTTGATCAGCTGGGCAGGTGGGACAGCTGCCTGCATACTCTGGGTTAACATTTAGAAGGCTGAGTTTCCAATCTGTCAGCCAGACTGAGGACTGTGAGTGTGTCTGCACGTGTCTACTGCCTCTAGTGCTAAAGAGTTGCTGAATTACCCGAACAAAAGCTTTTAAGCAGTTGTAAAGCTGTTGTAGGACTCTGCACTCATTTTATTGCTTTTGCAGACACTTTCAAAAGTTTCAGCATTAACAAAGTTATAGATTTTAACACATCTAATCTTGAGTGGTGGGTTGACCCTGTGGTCCAGGTACCCACCAAAGCTGCTTTATCACTCACCTCTGGTTACAGAATACGTAATTTTTAATTTTTTTTAATTCAGTTGACTGCATTGCCAGGACCTGCCATCCTTATAGACTTCATGTGAGTTGGTTATTCTGAAGTTGCATTTCTTAAAGTTATCTGTCATCTTGAATGAAAAACAAAACACCAAAACTACCACAGTGGTTGAATTGTTGCAGAGTGATGAACACTTTATGAATTCTAGCTTCTTCTGTAGCTTGTGGTCACACAATGAGGCTCTGTTCAGGTTATCAGTTTATTAGTAGTGCTGGGACTTTGGGATTTGCAGTGATTCTTTGTGCTGCAACAAACTGTACAAGCCAAAATATGATCCTGTCCTACATAATTCTGGGATTAATTTTTTATTCATCAGGGAACACAAAGAAATACTGGGAAAGCATTGAAAAGTTATGTGTACAGTAATGTTAAACATACCAGAGATATGAACTGTATTGAAACACCAAAATTACACTCAGCTCTCCAGACCTCTCAGCTTAGCTGAAAGAATTTCTATCTCCTTAATTTTTATAACCTTTTGTATAAGTTATTTGTGTGGGAGATGTGCAATTGGTTCAGTGAAACACTCATAGGAAGAGTTCAGGTTAACTCTCTACGCAGTACAGAACAACCACTACATACATGTGCTACTGATGACTTTTGCTTCTGTGCTAGAAGACAATTTTCACTTAAAATTATTTCAGTTCCTTAAATTAAAAAAAAAACCACCAACAACTTACAAACATTATTTGGAGATGTTTAAACAGGTTCTGATACTTTCTAGATGTGTTTTTCAAGAGGGGCTGTCATACCTGAGTGCTGGAACTAACAGAAGTTCTCATAATTTCCAACACTTTCTTTTCCAGAAAGTTCAGGTTTTCAGCCCTTCCAAAGAGCAGCATAATTCTGACTCTTTTTGGGACTATTTAAAAAATACCATTATTAGTTTTTGTTTACCTACAATGCTGACTGCTGAATGCAAACCATGTATTGACTTGTATGGAGTAGGAAATGCACAGATTATAAATATTGCCTACCTTTCTCTCTTAGGGTCAGTGATGGATGGGTAAGGCCACTGGTACAAGATTCTTCAGGAGCTAAGCTAAGAAAGCTGAGCGTGAGCTTAGCTCCAGTAGAGGCACACTGTGCCTCTCCACTGTGCTCTAGAAAACAATTGTTAGTGAAAGAATTATTAATCAGATGTTTTCAATGTGTCAAGTTGCTAAAACTGGAAAGCAACTGCGGGGGAGCCGGGTTAAACATTGCAGAACTCTACATTAGAAGTGCTTGGTAGGTCCTGCCTTGTGCTCAGGGTTCAGAGCCAGTTCTGCTGCTTCTTTTGATTTGGGACAAACTCTCTCAAACTCTGAACACAGAAATCGAAGAGAATCCTTATGAAGAAAATTTGCCCTAGAGACTCTTCACTCAGTCACTATCCAAAAAAATTCTGACCAAAAACCTCATTATTTGGCTCTAACACATGAGTTTGTGCAAAAGTAATCAAAATGTGAAAAAAAAAAATTAAAATGCCTGTATCTTTTATGGAGGTCTGAAAATATGAAAAAAAATTAAACTAAATAAAGAGGGTTGGGAAATCCAAGAAGACTTCACTTAATGTGTTCATTTTAAGTATCATAAAATTATATCTGAATGAAATTTATGCTGCCTTGAATTGTAGTCCCACAATGCTTCAGTATAAATGTTTTCTTTCTCCTTGCCTGCCACAGCTAGTCTTTTAAAATGCTGTGTTGCTTCTTACTCCACTTTTCACATAGCACAACCCGTGACCTCGGCAACAAGCCAAGCTCTTTTGCTTACACTGCATTGCTAAAGCTTTCAGTTTTCTCTCTCCCACAAGAGAGATAAAATTAACCCAAAAATCGACCATTTTTAATTTTTGTCATTTCTATCTGAGTGCTGACAACAGCAAAAAAACTGTTTAGATTTTTGCTGTTTGTTGTATCGAAGTATGTAATATTCATGCATGGACATTAGATACGTTTTCTAGTCTTAAAACATTAATTGATAAAAAGAAATCTTGCACTCTGCATCGTAACAAGCTACTGTTTGTATGCTTTGACCTTATATTATGCATTTTATTAGCTTACAGAGGAAGTCATACTAAGATCTCTTTCAATTTAGACTTAGTAAGTACTGCTTTAAAAAGCAACTGAGGGCACAATGTTTTATGTGCAGGAATCAACACCCGCACGCTGCGCTGATAGAAGAAACGTGCAAGGCTTATGTGCTTCCCTGCAGGCTGTGCAGCAGATCTCTCTTGCTTTTGCTGTCTTGCTGTTTGGTGTGTAAAATGTAGAATGTGCAGCTTAGATTTGTGCTACACAAGATAATTTTCCTTTCTGGTTTTTCAAATGACAGCAGAATCTTTCCGCTCATCAGAGCAGAGTAGAATTTATTTCCGTAAGGATACCTGAGGGAAGGATAGGGGAGAAAAGATTCAGTAGAGCCATATTTTTTACAGATTTGTGTCTCACGTACGACTGACTTAACCAAAATGGAAGTTTTTTCCCCTGCTGTTGGTGCCTTCCTCTTCTGTGGCTACTCTTAAACCTAATGTTCTTTTGTGATCTGTCTTTCAATCAGAGAACTTGTTGCATTTGGTTGTATTGATTCTTAGATTTGTCCCTGACAAGAAATTGTTAATTAAAAAAAACAAACCCAAACCAAACAAACCCAGTACCTTATAGACAAACAGTAATTAAAAAGTATAGCACTAATGAAAAATACATTAAAAGTCTCTTTCAGGTTTGGAGAAGTTTATTATCCTTATCCTGAGTCTACTCCTCAATTGAAAACTGGAAATTAAATAAAAACAATCATTGCGTATGTTCAGATTCTGATATTGCATAGAAAGTTGTGCATTTCACAGCAAGAGAACATGCCTGGGGAAACTTCTGAAAATGAGCTAGAATAAGGGAAGTAATTCATCTCATGTGTAGGTTGCATGTGTGCTTAAATATCTTGCTAAATAAGACCATTCATTAGCAAAACCAAATACCATCCAAGGAAAAGGATGTGAACTTCATGCATATGAGAAACTGGCAGCATAATGAAGAAGTTTCTGTACTTTTCTGACTCGGGCTTTGGCTATATTGCTTGTAGTCTCAAAAATATGTAGCATTAAATTAAAAACCCCACACAACTACATTTTAATTTTTTTTTAACTTAATTATTTTAGCATTTATCCCTTTACATTTCTGGTAATACTTCCTTCTTTATACAATTTTTTTTTTTTTTAAACAACAAAGATTTTTTAAGTCTCAATAACTTTTTTTCAATAGTGGGAAGAACATTTGTTCTGGTTTTGTCATTCCTGAAGTACCAGAACTCAGTTTCCTAAAGCTAAAAAGAAATTAAAAGAATCTAAGAAATGAAAATATTTGCAACTTAATGACAACATTTCTTTTGAAAAAAAGCAACAACACAATGACAGAGCAAAGAAACCACCTTTTTTTTTTTTTTTTCTAGCTAGCCTCCTATCCCTCATTGTTTTCCCTCACATTTTGCTCCTCTAAAATCCCTGGAATAGGGATTGTAATGTTTTAAATTGTGAGTACGATGAATGTGTTCATGAATGCATAGATAATATCACACGTAATTTTAGAGATCATTTTAAAGGTATTTACAGTATATGTAAGATTTTTAAGCTTCTTTTACAGAGATTAAAACATCAGCATTTAGAACCAAAATCTATCTTATAAAAGCAGACTCAGTGGAAATGCTTCCATGAGTTAGAGAAGCAGTTTTAGTGACCAGTTTTATTCTCATACTCTCCGTATTTTTTAAAAAAATGTCTTGAACTTTTTCTGATGTCTACATGAGATGGCCTTGGCAGCTTTGCTCCAAGTGTGAGAGTCTGAAAGTGCTCAGCTGTGACACAAGCTGCTAATGCACATGGCCTGGACCACCACTATTCCTGGGACATTAACAAAGTGTAAAAGTGTCAGGACACTTGAAGGAAATGTCTTCAGTCAAGCAGGACTTAGACAGAAAAGCACAGCATGGTATAATAAAAGATGCTGACTTACATAGAACATCCAGCAACAAATGCCCTGACATAGACTCAAGGAAGCTTAATATCAGTGATGAATTATATGCAGTGTAATAATGACAGAAAAAAAAAATAGACTGGAACATAAAAAATAGGTAATACACTTTAAAAATGGGAAGAACCCTGGTACGCCTCTGAAATCGGGGATAAAAAGGACATACAAAGCATAGAGAGAAATATTCTTTGTTTCTGCACTCTCTTCAGGAAGGACGGTTGCGCAGGAAATTATCTCTCATGATAATCTTAGGCCCTATTGTCTCTTGTGAGGCTGAATTGTGTGCTGTGTGTAGTTACAGTTCAAACTTGAGGATATTTTGTAATCTGGGCATTCCTGAGTAGAGATTATATGGATGTATAAACATTCAGCTCAATTTTCTTTTCTTACGTGTTTGTACTTAATGATCTTCAGATCCTGACTGGTCCTGAAGGCCAGGCTGAAACATCAGTATTTACTAATATTTTAATAAGTTTCTAAAAAGGGTGAAAAAAACCCCCATACAACCAAAAGTGGTGTTTTGGCATTCCACAATTACCTCTTTCTTTTTACTCTTAGCGGGATTCTGAATCTGCAGTGACTTGAATTGATAGGCTGGCTCCACTTTTTGGTCTGTTAGAAAATTAGGCCAGTAGGAGAGCCTTGTAAAGGTTAATGAAAAATTGTTATCAGGTCTAATAGATATGACGAGCCATGGACTGCAGATGAGGGAGTTGCATTTGATTTCCAAAGGAAAGGATGGGACAAATCACACACATTCCCAAGGCAGTGAAAAGGAAATGTTAAAATATATTAAAATGAGCTCCAAATCCAGCTGTTATCACTCCAGGTCACTTGGGAGAATAGAGAAGAGAGATTTAAATTTGGAGACTTACCAACTTAATTCTGCATAAAAATAGGAATTAAGAACAAAGAGATTGCATCTGGCATTGCAATCGATGCCAGATGTGCTAACACCTTGAGTCCCAAAGCAAATCAGATGGAATTAAAAGTACTGAGCAATGTTGAAAATCAGACTCAATATTTTTACAGGACATTTTGTTACAATGGAAGCCCTATAGTCTGGACTTAGCCTCAAGAAACATTGGCAATCATAGTTTGTAAGTTGTGATCTGGTCTAAGAGCAAGTGGTACTGAGTACAGAAATTAAATTTCATGGCATTTGTTGTACACAAAGTTATACAGGGGGATTTCTGCACTGCAATGGAAACTTGTGTCTACAGTTCCTGTAAACAGATCTGACCCACCTTTACATTAGCTCAGGTATTGGAAACAGTCTAGTTAGTGTATACATTTGTGTGAGAACTTACCCATTTTCCTGGAGGATTTTACTACATGAAACTGAACTTTGTTCTGCCACATTTGTATTGTTAATGGCAAAATGAATCTGCATGGCAGGAATTACATTCTTCTCTTCTAGTGTTGGATCCATGAAATTGATGCCTGGCTGTGGCTAATCTGTGCAGAAATCTGAGCATTTTAGAGGATGAACCGAGTCATTTAGTACTAAATGGCTCAGAAACAGAAGGTGGGAGATACCTCCCAAGAGCTGTCTTCCAATATTGGAGTCACTTCGGGGTCAATCTGCTTGGTTTGGAGTATGAACAGGAAGTAACATCTGTATATCTCTGGAACACAAAGATACATCACAGATGCTGACCCTGAAGATTACAAAGAGATATGTGAACAGAAATGTCAGAAGAAGTTGAAAATAGTAGCACATGGTTATTGTTAGTGAGAGATGGTACATTCATTGCAGTCTGCAGTAGAAAGGCAGAGTCTTGCAGCTTGTGAATGTAAATAATGAAGAGCTCTTCTTTGGTATGTCATAGCCTCAGGTGACTTTTCTTTATAGCAAGTGAGGACCCTCACCAACTGGTGCAGCCAATAGTCATTTTCCCATCTGCAGAAACCATGGTAAAATAATAATAAATGATGTTCTGCTACTGTTTGTAAGTCTCATGTAGTAAACAAAACAGAACAAAAACATAAAAAATTGATTGAAAAAACCCCAGCTGTTAGAGAGGAATAAGAAGCTTCTTTTGAAGTTGTTTTCTGAATGGAAATGGTAAAATACATGCTATAGAAGAGGTGCTCGACAAAGTCTTCCTTTTCACCTTGGCAACAGATCCACCGAGGATACAGGGGGTGATTTTTTTATGTTAAAGAGGAAATATGTTTTTGGAGAGGCAGTAAACCTAGGGTGGGTGATCCTACTCTCTATGTTGCACAGTATTTGTTTTGCCAGCATCTGTTTCCAGGGGTTCCAGTGATAAGACAGCTCCAACCGTATCTTTCATAAATGTCAGGAGTCTTAGAATAGAAGATAAAAGTTTCTAGAACTAGGTCAGTATTCTGGATGGGGATCCCTGATGATATTTTCAGGGAATACTACTGAATAAATCAGGAAGTCTAATAAAACTAGTGATAATTGGCTTCTTTGTATGAATGTTATATACAAAAAGAACAGTTAAAAGTGTCATATAGATTAGACTTCCCTCCTAGAGCTTGTTTGAAGAGGTTTCTTTCTAGAAACATAGAAATTTCATAGTATTTCTATGCAATAGATGGTTCCTAATGACACTTCTTGTCTTCCAAGTCTTCACTCTTTCTGTTCTTAAATCTGGAATTGTTAATTAAATAATTCAATGAGACTTTGATTTTCATTGAACAAAATAGTTGTTCTGTGATTCAATGTCAATTTAATAATATAAATTTATTATAAGTTAACTTCAAAGGCATAACAGGATTAGTTGTCATATAGAAAAAAATCTATATAATATTCTTTAGTATTTCATTAGCAAGTACATTAAAGTGGGGACACTTTCAAGTAAAGAAAAATACAAGAAGAAATTATGTTCCTAAGGGTCACACATCACTATCAGTCTCTACTGTAAGGAATTCAAGTTCTGGCATAAACCTGTTTTGGGTTTAAGTACATAAATGGTTTATTGTCTTGAATAGGAGTGCTTTGGTCAACAAAAGTTTGGAATCTGTAGATTTTCATGAAGCTGTTGAAAGTAATGCTCACTACATAACAGTGTCTGCTGAGGAAAATGCAAATTTGTGTGTTTTCATAAGTAGGATTTTCCAAGATTGGAAATCTCTTCTATTGTTCCATTCTTTGGTTTTATTCAGCCTGTGAGATTTCAGGAATTTGCAAAATTTGAACTCCAGCCGCACTCTTCAGCATTATCATTGCAATGTCCACATCTGGATTCCAGACACAATTTACATGTGCTTTTTTTTTCATGCTGATACTTCCTCTCTGCCTACAATTAGGCAGTGCTGTTCACTGCCTAATTGTAGATAATTTATTAACCATGTGGAATAAAGTGATAACTTTGTTTTTCAGTAAAGTTTACTTTATTGGCATGAAGTACAGAGATATTCTGCTGTGACTAACAAAATACATTTTACAAAATCAACATTCAATTCTCCTTCAGTTTAGAGCATTTAGGATCAGAAGATTGTCCTGTTTCCTGATGTGCAAGCAGTAAAAATCACAAAGCATCTTTGGATCCTTTTTCACTCCTGAAACAGAAATTTACCAAAGTTTTCACCTCCCTATTGTCTTGAATATGGAGGTTGTTCATACACCTGTGAGTGTGACTGCACTGTTTCAAACATTGTCTTGTGCCACAGCTGCAGCTATAAAGCCCTTAATGGTAAGGCAGCAATTTTAAGACAAAAAAAATTTTAACCCCAAATTTTGGAGGAGTGCATCTGTAAATGCATACTTATGAGAGCCTAGGTGGAAGTATTTCACATCACACTACTTTTCTTCACTTTCTTTCTTTTTCAGCTGATAGGAAAATCAAATCTTGCCCTTTCTCACTTGAATTATTTCTGCTTAGAATTCTTGAACCTTATACATACTTCAAAAATATGAGGATAAACTATATGAGTTCTGCTGGAGAGAACGTCTTAAAATGTGCTGTATTCTTAGACAGAAGCTTTACTATACAGGCATTGCACACTATTGACCATCTTAACATACTGAATGTAATTACATGTAATTGCATGTATTGAATTTTAAGATTAATTTTTCTGGAATCTTTTAGGGCTTGAGAGCCCTAGGCTGGCCTGGAAAAATTTTGGAACTTTCTATATCACAGTACAAAAACATCAGTGACGCTGAGAATCAGGTAAAACTTCACCTGTTTTTCAGTGTTCCCTGCAAACCTCCCTATTTCTTCAAATTAACTATGTCCAAAACTGATCTTATTTTGCTCTGCGTATCATCATTCATTCTTCATTTGACCTTTCTACAGTCTCAAAAATTATTTTCTCCTTTCGTTCCTATAATTCCATACAGCGGAGATCTGTTCAATTTTGGCATGAAAAGAGTGGATAGAGGTCATTTTTTTGCTGTTTACTTCCATACAGAATCTAGTGGGCATGAAATGAACTCAGTTTGAAAATTAGGAACGAAGAGAAGGAGATGACTGTTTCTAAAATGTATAGTTAAACGGTGAAATTCCTTGTCTTGATCACAGATTGTTTGAAGTTTCCCAAAATCCTTATGGAGATTTGACAAATTCATAGATTTACTGCTTTGCATTTCAGAAAAATATAAGAAATAAACACTGCTTAACAGTAGTAAAAAGAGCCATCCCTCTTGTTAGGAAGGAGAGAGGATTTACATCCAAATAAGAGCACTTTCTTTCTGTAACTGAGAATCCTTCCTAACCATATATAACAGAAATGCTTAAATCATGTTTTTTAATTATATCAATTCCATGCCCATAAACAGTTGCAGATCATAGGGCTGCAGGTACAGGCAATGCCGTCACATAATCCCAGTCTTCAGCTTCTACATGTTTTCCATTATAAATCTTCAACATCCTTTTTATAGCCATATATTGTAAAAACGAGTTAGCTGTTCTTGTACCACAAGGGCTACATCTGGATCGAATCTTGCTACCCAACATACACGTCAGGCCATCAGGATTTGCTTCTTTGGGAATAATTCTGACTCGCCTTTCATGACTGTTCCGTCTAAAGTTCCATGTTTTTAACAATGACCAAGTCTGTACATCTTGTGTACCTCATGGAAAGCCGGGTAGTGCCAGTGCTGCTGCTTTCTGAGGAGAATATTCACTTCTGTCTTGTGCTGTGCTTATGGCTAAGAAGCTATTTCAGTTTTCTCATTACACAGAGTAAGTTCAAAGAAAGACTGTGACAAAGGAGTGCTTATGCCTTCCTCGACTGCCATATGATTCTGAACTTTCTGTGGAAGAAAGCAGGAGCAGGGATTACACGTAGAAGTAACAGTAACCATGTTGTCATGGATCCAGGGAGGGCAGGAGAAAGAAGACGACGTATGAAGCAACTCAAAACAAAATGGCAAATCCTTTTCTGTAAGTTGACTCGAAGGATATGAGTTTATGGAAAATTTGTAGACAGTAATCCCGTTATAATCCCACTGCCTGTTTCCAGGCGGTGTAACTGTATGTAAATGCTTATGTGACGCCATATTTTGTAAATAGGATCTTTGCTCATTCGCAACTCAGGTGATGCTCACTCAATGAGCAGCACTTTAGTATTTGATGTTTTCATTGATGTTTGTGTGTGTCCTCAGGCCTTCTTTACATAGAATTAAATTTTTTAATTGCAAATAAGTTAGAAAATTATATTTGCTCCATATGGCATTTGATTTTTTTGTAGTGTCCAAATGTTTTGCAAATGTTACCTTCACAGCCTCTTCTGTTATTTTCGTTATAGACATGGAACCAGGGATACAGAGATGAAGAGAGCAAACAAAGCTCCACCCTCTTTGATTGCAAATGTAATTTCAGTGCTATTTGCAAAATAATGCAGGGGTAGACTTAAAAGTTAAGAGCAAATTCAGAACCTAACTTGGAAGGATATTTTAAATATGTACATAGACAAGCTATGCTAGTAAAAATAAGATAAACGTATCTCATAGGCATTAAAATCTTGGCTTCAGCTTGTGTTACATACCCTAGCTGAGAATGTAGTGATTAAGTCATCACATCTGAGGGCTAATTCTGAAGGGTGTGCAGTTTCTCTTGCACATGGATAATAAACATTCAGTTGCTGGGTTTGGAATGTTTCTGTATTACAGGTGACAAACAGCCTGTAGAGCCAAGATTGCAACAGGAAGGGCACAGAAGCCAATTTAGAATATGAATTCTGAATTGTCCACTCTAACCAGTCCCAAGTTAAAACATTTGACATTCTAATATTTTGTAAAACAAAACAAGAACCCACAGTCCAAGAAGCACTGCCTTGCTACGGCTGTACTGAGGGACAGAAAAAAGAAACTGGAGTGAAGATACAGCCAAAAATTCTAGAAGTCCCATCTATGATACAAATTTCAGATTTGGTAAGTTTCTTTGCATCTGTTTATGTGAGACTTACAAAAATCACCAAGAATCACATAATTTTTTGTCATAACAAAGATAAAATTTTCCAGTAATCGACACTATGTTAGTGTGTGAGTTCCTGTTTTAAGTAAGACTAAAACAGGGGGGTGTTAGTGGCAATAGTCTGATTATTGCAGAGTTTTTTCAGACTTATAAATATGTAATATCTGTGCATGATAAATAGGTGCGTTTTTGTGCCTCTGTGTGTGTGCATGTGCTCCTTAGTTATCCATGTGATCCTTAGTCTCTTTACCTCAGGACTAAGTCTTGAAAGCTTTGAAAAGCGTCATGCAACCAGTGGTTTTCATTCAATCTGCTATGTAAGTAATTCCTTCTTTCTCCTTTTGAGGTAGAATTGTATTCCAGTAAATGACAAATTACACTAGCCTTAGGCCAAGATTAGCAGGTCTGGAAGATAACTCAGTGACAAATATCTCACCATGGTTTTAAGCTGAACATCACAGAAGAGGAGAGACTCTCAATGAAGCCAAAGCTTTGGTAGAGCTGCAGAATGTTCTGTGATGCTCAAATCATGGGGCTGTTGGGTGAAGAAATATGATTTTAAGTATCTCTTCAAGAGATTGTTTCCAGAAAAGGTTTCAAGAGAAGGTCTACCTTCTTCCCTTTGTAGGCCTAGAAGTGATTATTTTCATGCTTCATAAAGATTCAGGCCAAAAGGTAAGAAAAGTTTTAGAGTGCAAAGGAGAAAAGTGTATTTTAAGAACCATTGCGACCATTCATGACAGTTTGTTATTTTCCAAAACTATCTGTTTTATAGGGCATATGAAAAAGCTATCTGAGTTACAAAGGTGCTGGAATTGAAGTCAGTAGGATCTGCAGATGTCTATTCACTCTAAAAATGAGGATAGAAATCGTAGTCAACCAGTATCACAATTAACTGGCCTGAACCTCACAGAGCATATTAGAACCCAGAACTTGTAAGTGACAAACCTGTAGTTCTTACCCATTTCTTTCCAAGAAAAGAATGTAATTTATACAGATTTTTGTTAGTTAAAAAAAAAAAAAAAGCCACGTTACAATATATAAGCAATGGAAAATAGCCCCTTTATGCTCCTCTTCTCTTAGTAGTGACATTCACAGCCAACAGCTGAATGACTTCACTCCCAGTAAAGGGTACCTGGGGAACTGATGTGCCTGAAGTGCATCCAAGGGCTGATATACATGTATTGAGTTCTGCAAGGTCACAAAATACCTGTAACCCTGCCATGTCTCTTACTGCCCTCAGCTGACAGATGGAGCTGTGAAAGCAATGCCATTTCACTGCCCCAGACTAACACCTGGCAACATAGCGGGTTGCCAAAAGGTATGTGTAGGAAACAGGGAGATAGTTCTGGGATTGCTATTGCAAAGAATTACTCACTGTTTCATTCAGAAATCTGACCTGCTGGCATCGTTCAGCTGCTTTTCCATGAGTTTGAAGCTTTGAGACTTGGCTCTTGAGAGGGTTTGGCATTCTTCTAATGATTGCAGTTAAAACATAAAGGTGTCCATGCTTTATCAGATAAAAGTTTGTCTCTCCAGGGGTTGACATCTAGGGAAGGGAGAAGGGAGAAGGGCTTTTAGTGATACTCCCTGCGAATATTCTCTCAGGCTTTTGGGTGCTTCCAAAGGGCAGTGTTTTTGCTTTAATAACTCTTGATATTTTCATGCTTTATTTTTTCCTGTGCTCTTTCTGAGCCCAGGTAAAGCATAAACTCGGGCAGTAGAAAATACCTGTGTCTTTTCATGGCAGGGCAAGTGGCTTCTTTGAAATTGTAGAGGTGCCTAAAACCTGATGCACTCAGAGATGTAACTTTATGCGTGGTTATTTTGAAGATTCTAAGCCTAAGAAACTAAGTCCTTTGGAAAATATGAGGTATTTGGATAACTTCTACCTATGGAAGGGAGCCTGATTTTTTAGAGTCAGTGGAAAGAAGTGTTTCTACAAAGCATCAGTCAGGGAATCTTTCCTCAGTTATTTGAGAAACCCCATCTCTGTTGACTACTAAAGAGAGAATAGTAGTTATACCAGGGCTATATGAATATTCCCTTAATATCCAAATTAATCTGACAGTTTTTCTAGAGATTCCCACTGTCACAAGTGTGCTGGGGAGTCTGATGAAGTGCACTGTGTTTAGTAGGTATTTATTGCCAATAAAACCATGTGTATTTTCAGCCATACTCAATTAACTAGCATTTCTTCAGGAAAGCTGCTCATTTTCACTCAGAATGTCTAGATACCTGAAAAAAAATACAATTATTTACATCAATTAATTTATTTAGATTAAGATTCTTCTATAGTGAAACTTCCTCTTTACCATGAACTTATAACTTCAGCATTTTTGCTTCTCATATTTTCTGCATCATTTCCTTTTGATTCAAGTCTTGCAGCTCAGTTATCTTTTTCCTGTATCAGAATGTGTGTTCCCTTTTGAAATTATTCCTATTATCAAGGTCTATATGTCTTCCCTGTACTTTGACTTAATAGCTCTGGCTTTTGTGCCATCAGTTATTTCAGTGGTCTTAATTATTTTCTTTAACAGCAAAACAAAATATTTGCTGACAATATTCTGAAAATAAGCATGCAATTACAATTTTTAAAAAGCTGATTTAATTTTTTTTAATTTCATGGAAGAAGTTGTTGTAATGTTGCTTCCATCACCATCAAGTGGGAATAACCAAGTTTATTACTACTTTTGGAAATGTTCAGCTTGAACTATCCTTTAAAATCTCACCACTAACTGGACCAGTTTCTCCCTTTTTCTCCCACTGAAGCATCCATGTTGTGTTTCCTTCCACAATAAGTCTGCAGCCATCGCTTTTCTCTGCCTTCCTTCTCTCCAACAACCATCTCCATAACCCTTGGCTATCCTCTCAGTGCTCCACACAGCCCTCACATCCTCTCATTCCCTGCAGTGGTTGAACGAGGCCTCCTGGGCAACTAGTTTGAGATGACTTGGCTGACTAATTAGCCAGTCCTGAATTATAGACACTCTTTGATCAAGTTGTGTGCTTCCCAAATGTGCATAATTTTCTCAGCCTCTAGGCCCAAACCCACTGGCTGTGTTTCAGATCTGACAGGCCACTGTATCTTACAACAGCTTACAAAATCTTGGTTTATTCTTTGAGATATCTATTGTACACCATTAATTACTATATACCTGGGTCTCCATCTCCTGTATCTTTGGTTTTAGATAGACACTGAGCTGTTTTTCCACAATGACAGTGGTAATGGAAGTTGTACATGGAGATCTTCCCAGAGTAGTTGAAGTTAGGCAATGTTGCAATCAGTCTTCTCTGCTGTGCTTCCCACTAGATGTTATATACCAACAAAGGAAACCCCAAAAAATATACACCATAAAAAGTCAGTAAACACATTTAGGCTGGCAATTGGCAGATCATCTGATTATCACAGCAGTGAATTGTGAAACAGCACCCGGGAAAGGAGGCAGGGACAAACTGTTAAGGCATGTCAGTGTGGCTCTTGGTAAGGGAGTGAACTGGGTCATATTTTGTAGTTCCTGCAAATGGGAACAATGAGTCGACTCAGTGACCCTGTAATCCCCTTCCAATGCTTTGTTCCTAGATGGTATCTTTTCTTTAAACAGTTATAAAGCCAATCTGTTAAATGCTAATACCCCGCTATTTTCAGAAAAGAACATCAAGACTCTTCCAAATAAACCTACACATAGGTTTACAAGTCCTTTTTTGACTTGAATTCAGTTTTTGCAGCTCCATAAAATGAGATGGGTACACCTGTGGATGTTAAAGCTAATGGGTCTTACAAATCCTTTGGCGATCTGTAGTGTAAATTGAGGGTATCCAGCTGCTAAGTAGGGAAATATTTTCCACTCAGAGGCTGTTTAAAAATGGTCAGGAGATTAAAGTCAGAATGAACCTGTTTCAAAGGATATATGCTAATGTGTCCTGCAACATCAGAATATATTATTTTCAAGAAAGAGAATTAAAAAAAAAATCATAGAGAACATGGGAAAAATTAATATAGAAATACAAATACATGAAGAATATTTTGGATGTGTTATGCAGGTTACACTAAAATTAGAAGACCTTATCACTTTAATCCTATCTTTTGGGGCAAATTAATTGTCTTTCAGTAAACTCCAGTGACTTCACTGAACGCACAGTGAGCCTCCCTGTCATGTTTCTGTACACCTAGGGCAGGTACAAGGCATTTTGCAAATGCTGCTTCTATAAAATATTCAGCAGCGTTGTTCTGAGTCTTATTCAGGGAATGAACCTGATTCAAGGGTATTTCTTATTTCATAGGGAAAAAAATGAAGTTGCTGAGGGAAACATATTTTACACATGAAAATATACAGCAAGAACTGAAAATAAGTTTCTGGTTAAATGAATTGGCTATTTAAATAGCAAAGTTCTGAAGACACAGTTCAGTGAACAATGAATTCTGTAATTCAGTCCTCTAAAGGGAATAGATCGAGTGTGTGACGAATGCAGATTTCTCTAAATGCATCTGATACCAATTACTGACTTCGGAGCCAGCAACTTCTTTTTATTTCAATAGGAATAATAATCTTGTTAATGATATTTTAATCTATTTATTAATCTATTACAGATCTTAGTATTGAGCATATAAATAAATCTGGAATAAGCAAAGCACATATACATTCCTCTATATACCAGGAGGACTGTCATGAGGTAGCATGCTGTTTGTTCCACAACCCAAGGTCCCAGCTTCATCTTGCCTCCTTGTCCCTTTTAGATTCTCATGAGATTGGCTCTTTAATACAAGTGAAACCTTTATCTCTTTCCACCATCTTGCTCCAGTGATTTTAATCAAATATCCTTAAAAGGTTTTTACTATGTTCCCTCTTGATTTCTGGTCCTGAATGAACAAGGTAATTAAAGTATGTGCATAATGTATTCTTGACTTTTCCCGCTGAGGTCAGTGGAGCAATTACGAGCTTGCATGGCTGCTTATGTACCTTGAAGACTCTGTGTGCCATGTTTTCCTCAAATGCAGCTTCCAGCATTAATGGCAAGTTCCTGTAAAATGGAGTTGTGAGGTGAAACTAAGCAGCTGTGCTTCAGAGCTAAAAAACCCCACTAGACATTCAAAAGGCCTTGGTGTGAGGCTGCAATTTGTAACAGAGAACTGAGATAAAAAACTGATACAAATGCATCCTAATAGTTCAGTGAGGGCAATGCAATATCAGGTCATGCTAAAGGCTTATATGTTCTACGGGGACATATATGGTTGGGAAAGTTAAACCATTCTCAGTAGGTGAAAAAATCCCACAATACATTAGACTAGACTGGAATCACAGCTAACTAATATCTAATATTAGAAAAAGAGTTTCTGCGGAGCCTCTTGCAGGGACTCAGAATTCTGCTGTGCCAGAAACTTTACTTCCATTTTAAAACAGTTTTCCCACAAATCAGACACTAATGTTGTGCTCAGTGTTTTTTCTTTCAGCTGTACAATAATCTTCCAACTTCTGCGTGTCTTCTTGCTTCATTTACAGATGACTGACAAACATATCCAGTACTTGGCTTCAGCCTATCATTGTCTTCACTTCTTGAATGTCTCCAGTCAATTCGTCTTACTGACAAAGCGCTGAAATATCTTTGGGAAGGTTGTACTGTAGAAATATTACCAAGAGAATGAGGATTTTCCTAATCTTAATTCAGAGGTGGTTGTAACCCCCAAAACTTGCTTCTTTATCTAGGGGGTGTCCACACTGGTGCCTTAGAATTCCTGTGGCCTCGTGGGGTTATCTACATATTCTAGTGTCAGCCAGAAGTGAAGAGAAATACAGACCCCATTATCTTCATGGCAGACAATGTCCATTTAGGGAAGTTTCTGCAGACACAGGATATCACCTCAAGGGCACACGAGAATATGAAGTAGAAAACCAGACAGGGCCTAATGCTCTCAGCCATCACACTGTGTGCTTGAGCTCACTCCAGGAGTTTGTAGGAGCCTGTTTCCCAGTGACTGAATGCCAGTATATGGCAGAAGCAGGTGTGGGCCTGTGCTCAAAACACAGGATAGTTACAGAGAATGAGTCAAGGTGTGGTGCTGTGACCACTGTCCCAGGGAGTGGGTTGCAGTGACTGACCTCTTAGTGAAGACCCTTTTCCTGAAGTCCAGTCTGAACTTCCCTGGACACAGCTTGTGCTTTATCACTGGTCAGCAGAGGAGCGGGTCAACACCTCCCCCTCCACTACCCACCCTTGAAGAAGTTGTAGATCAGTTGCCATGAGGTCGCTCCTCAGCCTTCCCTTCTCCAAGTGACGTCAACTGCTCCTTGTAAGTCTTGTCCTCAAGACATTTCACCATCTTGCTCACCTTCCTCTGGATGCTCTCTAATAGCTCTCTATTCTCTATGTTGTGGTGCCCACAAAACTCAAGGTGAGGCTGCCCCGGAGCAGAGCAGAGCGGGACAATCCCCTCCCTCCCCGGCTGGCGATGCTTTGCCTGAGGTCCCCCAGGACATGGTTGTCCCTCCTGGCTGCCAGGGCACTGCTGACTCAGATTCAACTTGCCCTCAACCCAAACTCCCAGATCTCTCCCCAAAGGGCTGCTCTCCAGCCTTTCATCCCCCAGTGTGGATGTGTAACCAGGATTCTCCCATCCCAGGTGGAAAACCCAGCACTTGCTCTTGTTGCGTTTCACAAAGCTGGTGATTGCCCAGCTCTCCAGTCTACTGAGATCTCTCTGTAAGGCCTCTCTACCCTCCAAGGACTCTCATTTAGTATCACCAGCAAACTTTATGTTTGATTCCTGCATCCAGATAATTTATAAAAACGTTAGAAAAGTACTGACCCTGAAAGTGAGCACTGGGGTACCCCACTGGTGCCTGGCTGCCAAATCCAAACCCACCATATCTACTGGCTTGCCTTGGTCAACTAGATGGATAACTGTCATAAAAGGAAATAAAGTTGTTTAAGTAGGACCTTCCCCTTGTGAACCCATGCTGGCTATGCCCAATGACTGCATTGTCTCTCAAATTTTCTTCAGTAACTTCCAGAATAACCTGGATAATTTCCCCAGGCACTGAAGTGCGACTGGAGGGCCTGTAATTGCTGGGTTTTCCTTCTTACTCCTCTTGAAAATTGGGAGAGCTGAGTTTACAGTTGATTTTTCACCTGTGAGTCTCAAAAGTTGTGGCTTCAATGAACACCACCCTTCCATGGGTGTTAAGAGCATCACAGACCAGGCACAGTGGCCAGACATGCCTCAGGGCCTGAAACTGGACAGGAACTAAAGTTTAGACATGGTTGATATATCTGAGTATATAACTTAATCAAAACTGATGAGACTAAGAAATATATAATACCATCTTATACAGAGAGTCCATACTAGTAGAGCTCTAACCCCACTCTAACAGGACCACGGTAGGTAGTGCACTCCCTGCTAAACCATTCCAGGGTTTGATAGTCACTTTAGAGACCACAAGACTAATGTAAATGCTTAATGACTTCAAAGATATTTCCAGTGAGCTTCACACTTTCCAAACCGTCCTCTGTTATTTCCATGTCTAACCACAAAAAATTCTGCTGTCATTGCTCTTATATTCACTTCTCTTAGTTTTCTCTGACTTAGTTTTCTCAGTGTCATCTCAGAACTTCCTTCTTAAAACCTCTACTTTGAATTAAATGCTTGTTAGATACAGAAAGTGTTTTGAAAGATTGGTATGTGAGAGTAGTAATTGAAAAAAAAACAACCTAAATTAATTCAGATTCATTTAATCTCTTCATACCTTTCTGATTTACAGTTTTTCTCACTCAAAGCCTCAAAGGATTTTCTTTTATCCTCATGTTACCGTTGTTGACCTGTTTATTCTGTGACTTCACATCACTCTTTAGAGCAGCAACACTGCCCTGTTTCAGCCCTCCCAGGCCTTGGTTGCTTATCCATCTCCCCATCGAGGTGAGATGTAACAGGAACAGAAATTTGTGGGAATTCCAACATGTGTTGGGTGAGCCACAATCAAACTGCAGCCTGGATGACCCTGGATTATGCCTCTGCCTCAGAGTCACATATGCTATGGGCTCTCCAAGCATCTTGATTAAACTCTTCTGACTCAGCCAAGGAATTTCTCAAACAGTTATTTTTTACTGTAAGGAAACCCCTGGAGAGTTATAGATCTTTGCAAAACAAAAAAGCAACCATGAGACACACATCCCCGCCCAGTGTTATCTTTGCCCTTTTTGTGATTTTTAGAACTGGGCAAACTTTGCCAGTTTTACTTTTTTGAGCCTGATTTTCTGGACAGTGGATGGTCCTTTTCTTTGCCAGCCTCAGCCTGAAATCCTTTGCACCATATGTTCTGTGATAGGAAACTCCTGAGTCTGGGACAAAAACTATCAGATGAATCAATCATGCAGAATAATTCAGCACTGGATATTTATTGCCTGTTCCTTCCAACAGGTCCAAAGACCCTCCCTAGAGCTTGCCAGGCCACAAGAATAGACTTTAACCACATCCATACAAAATGATATTCAGAAGATAAAAGGGAGTTCACAGCTAGATTCACATATATTCCACATCTTGCATGTTTCCCACTTTAGCAAAATCTTTTTTTCATTGCAGTTCAAGGCCAATACGGCAAAAATGATAAAAATTTTATCTTTTGCCAGTAACTACATCAAAAGCACAGTAATCTTGCAGTAGCTTTTCAATGACATAAAAAGCACTGACAGTATTGTCACTGTCACAACATATTTCTGTAAAACTGTGTTTCAGTCACAACCTGTATGTTTTTTGTAAGGAAAAATAAGCAAGAGATTGTCAGAAAAATTATCAACAGGGCCTCATTCCCTGTTTCCAAACTAACTCTAAAACTTCATTCAGGTTCTTAGATTTTCACAGGATGTAAAGGCTGGTTTCAGGTGTAATTTACATTCTGCAGGTATGAAACCTACACTGCAGAGACATTTCATTCCCTGTTTAAGGGGATGGAAGAGGTCATCTATGTAAAAATCAGATTCATCTGGAGAACTAAACATGCTAGTGGCTTAGGTTCTAAATAAGCAATAGAAGAAATATGTTTTTAGTTTAAAGTTGCCCAAAAATCTCTATGGATCACGTATGCTTCATTGTGCCAAAGGAATTCCCCATTATTTATTGTTAAACATTAACCAGTCCTAGCAGACATCTCTTAATAGACTAAACCTTTCAAATAATGAGTCACGTCTCTTGTATTGTGCCACATTATTTTTCAAAGTTTTTTTGTTTTTTCGTGTTTTGATGGATTAAAAGAGAAAACATGTGGAGCCACAAAGTTCTGCGAGTTTCAGTCCAAGGCAGCTTCGTAGGAAACAGTTATGAGTGTATAAATTGTCCATTCTTTCCAGTATCAGGCAGCATTCGAGGTTATATTTGCCGACATACTGCCCTAGTTCCAGGTTTAATAAATGTTAGAAGCAAAAAAAAAAGGTCTGTGGCCTGCATATATCTGTGTCCAGAGGCTAATGACCTGTCAATTAATCCTGTTTCTAAAAGCCAGAAAAAATAATGGATAATCTATCCATAGGAGAATACAGTTTATTTCTTCCACTAGAGGAAAAGAAAGCTGACTAACCATTTCTAAAGCATAGCCTCTGTAGGAAAAAGTTGTGTCAGTTGTGATTTGCTTAGGACTAATCCTACGGGAAATAGCACAGCGGCATCTTCAGAGAAACACTTCTCTTCCCTGTGTTCCCATTTCTAGATGCAAAATGAGAAAAGAAAGATGTCAAGACAAACCAGCCAGTCTTCTGCTCTCCCCAAACTGCATCTCATCTGTAATAGTTTTGTTCCACCAAAAGATCTTCTTTAAGAGCACAATTAAATGTTTCCTTCTTTCCTGGATGCAATGATATAAAACCGGTTACATTTCTCCTAAAATGATGACTACACTGTTAACAAGCGACTCATCAACACATACTCTTACAACTTTTACCCTTTGAAGAAAAATTACAATGGGTCTTAATAGCTACAATACATTTGACATTTGGAGAACATTCTGACTTTTGTTTGGTTTTTTGGTTTTGCATTTTCTGATGGTTGCTGTTGGCTGTAAAGGAGATCGCAAGAACTCTTTTTCCCCCTAAAAAGCAGAATTTCTTAGGTATTATCCAAATATGCAGGTCTCAAGGCAGGAAGGATCTGGGAGTCCAACACATACATAATTGGAAATGAAGACAACCTACACATGACTAACAATAATTACTCCAGAGTTTTCTTTTAAGAAGCAACCAAAATAAAGTACTGTCTTCTCACTGGCTGTAAATTGCTCCTGGGAAGTGGCACAGAGGCTCCTGGAGTGCCATGTTTCAGCCATCACATGCACATGAACTGGATCCTATAAAATAACAGAACTACTGCAGCTGACACAGGCCTCAGAATCCTCTGGATTCAATGCAGTCTTATCACCTTTGGTAACCTGGAGCATGCCTGTAGAATGCTTCCTGCTTTTCCCATTAGCTGCCTGCCTCCACTTGCTTCTTTGGCTTGATTTCTCCTGCACTTGCACTATAAACAGTTGTCCCATTTTTAATTTCTATTTTCCATTACTCTTGATTGGTTTCTGTAACCTCATCTCAAAAAGTCCTTTTCAAAACCTCTGCTTGTTATTATGATAGATCTAGTCAAACATTGCTGGATTTTCGAATGGACAGGGTTCAGACCATGATGCAAAACTGTATTTCCTACCTACCCTCCTCCGTAAAAATGACTGAAACTTCAGATGAGGATTCAATTACATATTCCACTGCTGCTCAAGCTGAGTGTTTGGGCCAGGACTTTTGTCTCATTTATACCAGGAGGTAGTTGCTTTGCCAAAGATAATTGCAATTATTTCCTGAAATGCTTTTAGTCATCAGTGTGTTCATTTTAAGGCACTATATAAATAAATAAGCAGGCTCTACCATAGTACAGTATATCTTAAATAAACAATCTTTTCTGCCATGTGTTGATGATTAATGAATGGCTGTTTCTGGCAAACCACTCAACTGCAGCTCCAGGCATGAGACATCATAAACTTCCAAAAAAATAGTAACAGCTCCCCTTATACATGCTTCAGACAGCCACCATACATTGCAGTTTCCATGAAAAACAGGAATTTGGACTTGGATGAGTTGATTTTTATTTTATAGCTCAGAGCTTATAGCTCATATAAATTGTGCACACATTCCTCCATGGCACAGGCCTCCCTAATATAAAAACAGATGCAGCCTTGTGTTCATGTGGTTTATACAGTGTGTCAGTGTTGGAGATGTAAAAAAAAGTATCCTGCAGTGGTTGAAAAGGAGCCCTCCTTGCTTCACTAATTTTGTCCCTTTTCCACTCCTGCCCACTTCCTCTTTCCTGCTGTGGTGGTGCAAGTATTACAGCTGGGCATGTCTGCCTCCTCTGCAACTATCTTCAGCATCTCCACTTTAGGGGAAAAAAAAACCAAAAAAACACTGTAGTAGCACTACTGGCAAATAACAGAGCACTTTAAGTTGGATTTTTTTCTAGTATAGCCTAGATGCTGTATTCTATATCATTACAGAATTGGCCAACAGGGAGAGATCTGCCTTGCTGTGGCCATGACACACCAGATCTGGTGGAATCTCCTGAAGAGGAGATGGAGAGTTGGCTCTTCCCCAAGGAGCACAAGAGCACACACAGCCCAGGGGAGGTTTCTGGAGCGCAGGAGCAGCAGTGGGGGAGGTGGGTGTGGAGCCAGGAGTGGGCTGACAGCCAGCTCACAGAGGGGAGGGAAGCAGAGAGATGTTCAAAAGACTGAAAGTGGTGGGTTGAGTTTCTTCAGCTTGGGAAGGTAATGAAAGTTGCTGGACTGATACCACTGGGAAAGGAGGCTGAGAGAGTTGCTCTTCAACTTCTTTTTAAGGTGTCTCACACAGGAGGCCTAATTTTCTCCTATTCTGATGTAGTTTGTTGTTTTTGTGTTCTAATGCTGCAAAGGGGCAGTGGCCACAAAATGTTGAGGGAGATCTGAGGGGTCATGGGTAGTTCTGGACATCACAGACAACTCTTTCCTGGTTCAGCTCTCACAGAAGCTGCAAAACACAGCCTTGGGATGGGCCCAAGGCCAGCACAGGTAACTGTAAGGCTCTATAACACTGCCCTCTGTGTACTCAATTCCATTTCTGAAACAATACACTTTACAAGAGGTGGGTGACAGAAGATAACTACAATGGAGTGAGTGGCCAAAAAGAAAGCAAAGGGTGAAGGAGGAAAGGGTAAAAATACTTGGAAGTGTTAAAGACACTGTTCAAATAGAAAAACAGAGAGAGAGACCTGTACACTCACTTTAACTTTTCTATAGAGCTATGAAAAACCACTCTGGAGATGCTGCGATACCTTCTGATGTAGCTGGTTTCTTTATCTTGTTTGGTGTCATTTTGCTGTTATTCCAGTGGCCTTGTCTACTTAACTCTGTGTTTAGGCAGACACTGACACACTAGAGCAAGTGTGGATGAAGCCCACCAGGACCACTAAAGGGCTGGAACACATGACTTGTAAAGAGTCTTCAGAGAATTGCTTTGTAAGTCACAAGAGAATGTTCAAGATGGAGGAGACCTTATTTGCTGTCTCTAATTCTGATCAGAGGATACAGAAGACAAGACGTAGCCAGACCATTCTCAAAGGTGCACTGATAGGACAAGTGGCATATGTAAAATTCTGATTACATTCTGATTACTAGGAAACTAATTTTTTAATCAGAAGAATGCTCAAACCCTTTAACAGGATCCAAGAGGCTGTGCAACCTTCAACCCAATAGATACTCAGAACTCATCTGGCAAAGCCATAACCTACCTGGTCTAGTTGGATCCATTTAAATCAAGACCAGGATTAAATGACCTCCAGACATCTTTTCCAACCTAATTTCTTCTGTGATTCTGTGGCCTAAAAAATTATCTTCTGTTTTAGTTTCCAGACACCTCTTATAATATTGATAGCTTCAGTTAAAAAAAAGAGAACTTTTTCTCATTAAACTGCTTTTAGGGTTCTTTATAGAAACAGCCTCTGAAAATGTTTCCTTTGTCATTATTATTTTAAAACCCTTGTTGCAGACAAGCTGTCTTGAGAGAAACAAGAACATAATGATGCTGACTTGGATATGACTGAGATGGTAATATAACCACCTTCACTAAAAAACACAGATCAGAGCCTGAATAAACAAATTCTTCAAATGAAAAATGAAGAAACTGCACAACATTCTTCTACAGTTCAAGGGTTTTTCTCTAGAGCATGAAAAGAACACTGTATTACTTTTTATTAAAACTAATCACGCTTTAATAAAAGGCCATTTGTTGCATTAGTAAGGAAGCATTGTGAATCCTTCTCACAGGAGTGCAAATGCCTCCAAGCAAGACAGCTGCACTCAAACAGCACTGCTAACCCTCAGATGTCGATTCAAGCTGTCTTCATCTTTCAATAATGAAAGTTTTTGTAGTCCTGTGCAGGGTAAGTAATAAATAAATCTGCGTGTGTTTGGGGTTCTGGTGTGCCATGAAAGTCGTCTCCAGGCCATTAACACTCTGACTCCCCACGGAACTTCACACTTGACACGGCTGGTACTCATCAAGTACAGAGTTCTTGAGTAACTGAGAACAGTAAGTAGATAGTGACCTCTGAGTCTTTAATACACAACATACATAATGTACATTTAAGCTCAGTTCTCCCCTCCTCACCAGCCACTTGTGCACCCAGAGCCCTAATTCTCATTAAACCCTCCTGGGCTGAGCTCAAGTCTCTCAGCAAACTGCAGATCTGAATTGTGAGCTGACTGGCAGCTGACAGATCAGGAGAATAAAATTAAAAAGAGCACAGATAAGAAAAATGTTAAAGGATAAATTTTCTCCCATTACAAGAACATCTTCTCATCAAATGGTCGACCAAAAAAAAAAGTACACATGGGATTTGCCGTTTAAATTCTAATTGCTGATAACCTACTAATCTCCACTTGTCTACAGAAAAATATAGTTTCACCTCATTACAGCAGAACAAGACATTACTCAATGTTTTTTGGGAAACTCCCAAGGATTTGTCCTTCTTCAGTTCATTCTTGACCTTTATATTAAGGTCCTAGCTTGTCTTAATATTTACTAGCTTAGAAAGAATATAATAATTAGCTTTAGTGGTAGCACAATTTTTCTGCTGGCTTATTTAAACTTCTTTAAGCAAGTAACTAACAATCCTGATGTTTAATTCCTGCTAGTTTTGGAATATGAATGCCTTAGCTTGCTTTCTTTTCAATGTGGAACAAATAACATGTTCTCTTACTATGTTCTCCCTTATACTGCTGATGCAGCAGTCCCAAAAAGCACAACCTTTATCTCAGAGGGCGACAGGCTTTGTACTGTGTGTGAATAATCAGAACTACATTAAATGGACTCGATCTCCTGAAATATCTACTAGACTGTTTTTATGTTTCCATGGGGTGTGAATTGTGAGGTGCTTCTTTCACTTTGGCTGCAGCATAGAAATCATTAGTTTCAAAAATTTTTCTGGATATCCAAACCCATTATAGATTTATTAATATTGTACCTATTAAAAGTATAATAATAAGTAGTAATATTGTAATGCATTTAGTAATACTATTTAAAAGTGGTTTATATATTAGTGTTTATATTAAAAATACATATAATTTGCCATAAACATCAGTGCCCACTTCATCTCAACAAACAGTATACACAACAGCAAAAAGAACGTGGAGTTTTTAACCACCCTAAATTACAGTACAAATGCTGCCCTTGATTACTGAAGTCCATTAGCCAGGGACGATTATACCTCCTGGGGGATCATGTGGCAAAGAAGTTCATTTCATAATGTACCATTATGATCTAAAGCACACACACACACACACGTACACAACCTAAAACCTGAGCTGACGGTCTGAACTCTCCTCTGCTACTCTCCATCCACTTGGTTGGCAGAGATTCTTACATTTCAGCTTTAAAACACAAATTTCAGTACTTCTTTTATAAGGTGTCATACAGACGTATGGAAAGGCCTTTAAAAGCTCCATTTACTTTACTGTGTGTTTGTATTACAGCAACACAAAACCCTTCACAAAAATCACGCGTGCCCTTGCGCAGGGCCCACCTCCTTCCCTCACCTCCCTCCTCTGCCTTCCCGCCTCAAAGAGCTGACTGGCAGCCTTGCAGGACGGGGCTGCAAGTCACTGGAAACGTGGCAAATAAACAGATTACAGTTCTCAGTTACCAAGCCAATACTTCCATTCTATGGCAGCTTCTACTTCAGGGAAATGTTCGTGTGGACTCTCACCTGCAGTCCCGTTGGTGGAGTCTTCCTCCTTGAAATCGGCCAGATCCATTACACTTCTATTTACTTTAAAAGCTTTTCTTTGCAGATGAGCAGTGGCAGACATAGCTAGAGCTCTTATTCCTATCCAGAAACAAGCAGTCCAAGAAGACATGGAGCAAGTTTTGACATTTCACAGCAACAGTTTTACACAGAGTACCCACTGACAAGGCAAAAACCCCTTAGGGTTCAAACAACAAACAAGAAGACCACGTAAGAACTACAGTTCTGAAAGTGATTTTATCCCATCCATGATACAGACATTTTGGTTGAAGAAAATTCTCTTCATTTTGCATAAGCCAATAGAATTTCCACAGTATCGAGACATTTAAAAAGTGTAACAGAGCACGTTACACTTGGAAGAGCAAAGCACATCAACTTGGAAGTAAATTCTCATATCTGGAGATAAAATGTGTTGAAAATGCTTTTTATTTTTAAATGACAATTCCAAACTTTTGTTTGAAACCTACCAGCTTTTAAACTGGGTCAAGTTATATAAATTCTGAATATATAAGATCCTCTTGTTCATAAAAGGCACTAAAAGTAAACCAGACCTGTTTAGCACCAGCACTGTCACAGGCAAATCTTGGGTTAAAACGCCCTCATTTTTAATATCCTTTCTCTCTTATATTAAAAATATACATCAACAAAGTTTCATAATTTCATACAAGTATTCCTTTACAATTTCTTGATTTAATCTCTTTGGCCTATTTCCCCTTTAAGAACTCTTCAGCTTGACAGACTGGATCCAGCTTTGGCTTTTGAGATATACTTTGCCATTTTGTGTCTCAGCCTTAATCCATTTGTCTGTTTCATCCTTTTGATTCATGTGACCTGAAAAAGAGAGTTTTGTTAATTTAATTTGACACACAGTAAATGTATCATCTTTATACTGCCATTCTTTCAAAGCTCCCTGGAAGAGAGCACACTCTTTCATTTGGTAGAATTTGTGTATTTTTAACAGAGGCTTCTGACATGTCATTCTTGATACAGTCCTTTTGCATTAATCTTATTATTAAATCTTATTCTATAATACTGTACTTTTTATTATGGGCTAGGAATATGTTATGGTGGGTTAACCCTAGCTAGATGTCAGGTGTCCACTAAAGCTGCTCTATCTCTCTTCTCCTCAACTGGACAGGATAGAGAAAATATAATGAAAGGCTCATGGGTTGAGATAAGGACAGGGAGAGATCAGTCACCTGTTACCATCATGGGCAAAACACCTGACTTGAGGAAAAAAAATTAATTTATTACCAATTAAATCAGAGTGGGGTAATGAGAAATAGACCCAAAACTTAAAAAACACTTTCCCCCCACACCTCTCCCTTCTTCCCAGGCCAACTTCACTCCTTAATTCTCTACCTCCTCCCCGTCAGTGGGACAGAGGGATGGGGAATGGGGATTGTGGTCCATTCACCACGTCATCTCTGTTGCTCTGGCATGGGCTCCTTCATGGGCTGCAGGTGGATCTCTGCACCCTCGTGGCCCTCTGTGGGCTGCAGGGGCACAGCTGCCTCACCAGGGTCTGCACCACGGGCTGCAGTGGAATGTCTGCCTGGAGCACCTTCTCCCCCTCCTGCTTCACTGACCCTGGTGTCTGCAGGGCTGTTTCTCTCCTAGATTCATTCTCACTCCTCTCTCTGCTTGTGCAGCAAGCTTCTTCCCTTTGACTGTGTTATCCCAGAGGTGCTAACACTGTCACTGGTGGGCTTGGCCCTGCCCAGTGGTGGGTCCATCTTGGAGCCAGCTGGCATTGGCTCTACCAGACATGAGGGCAGCTTCTGGCAGCTTCTCACAGAAGCCACCCCTATAGTAGCCCCCCACCTTACCAAACTTTTGTGACACAAACCCAATACATCTATCTGTAAGTACTGGTTTTGTACGGGATAGAGTTAATTTTCTTCATGGTAGTTAGTAGGGACCACGATTTGGGTTTGTGATGAAAATGGTGTTGATAACATACAAAATCTGCTATTGCTGAGTGGCCCTTGCACAGCATCAAGGCCTTTTCTGCTTCCAACACCGCCCTGCCAGTGAGGAGGCTGGGGCCACACAAGGAGCTGGGAGAGCACACAGCCAGACCAGCTGACCAGAGGGATATTCCACACCACAGGGCATCATGCTTAGCATATAAAGGTGGCAGAAGAAGGAGGGGAGGAACATTCTGAGTGACAGCATTTGTCTTACCCAGTGACTATTACATCCCCTTCTTTCCTGAGGATGCCTGAACGTCTGCCTGCCCCAGGGAAGCAGTGAAACAATTCCTTGGTTTGCTTTGTTTGCATGTGCAGCTGTTGCTTTACCCATTAAACTGTCTTTATCTCAACCCATGAGTTTTCTTACTTTTACTCTTCCACTTCTCTCCCCCATCCCACTGGTGGGAGTGAGAGGCTGCTGGTGCTCAGTTGCCAGTTGTGGTTCAGCCATGACACTACATGACACATTAATCTGGTTAAGTAATTTGAAAAGTTTTCATTATTACTGCAAACACAGAAAAGAGACATGGTAAGACCTCATTATCCAGATGACCAGACATGTTGCTACTATTGCTGTTTTCTTATGATAGTGGCCTAAAAAAACCCCAAACAACCAACTCTGAAATGTCCGTCTTCTTACGTTTCACATAAACTTAGTTTCACAATTATGCTCTGAAAAGTTCACTGTATAATAGAGTTCAACTTACCCTCATTTTACAATTAAGAAACTGAGGCCAAGAGAAAGTAAATGACCTTCCAATTTTATACAGAAGATTTGTGTCCAAATTGGGAATTAAAATGAGATCTTTTAATCAGGGCCTTTATCATAAAATCAGCCTTCATGTGTTCGTGTGACTGAGTGAATTCTAAGTTTAGAACTAGTCTGAGCCTGGAATAGCATGAGGGATGGCAGGAAAGCAGTTTCTGAACCAACTTTGCAAACATGCTCTGCTCTGACCTGTAACACAGCTGAAGTTAAATTTTGGCCGCAGCAAAAACAGTGGCAAAACTCCAACTGACATCACTGCATCGATTTCCAAAACTCAGGTCTGTGTGCCAGAACTTTTCAATAGTGTTTCAGCGCTTTGCTAGTTCTAAGTGAGATTCATTTAAGTTTATGGGCCAAACCCACAGCAATTCACTACAGGCTGAGGTACCGTTTAGAAGTACAGAGTTTTCAGAGGAGTCCAGCAGTGACAGAGTCATTTCCAAGTCCTTTGTTGTCAGATTACACCTCGCCTTCAGGGATCTCCTTGGGGATGTCCCAGTACAATTTCTGCACACCTGACTGCTCTGGGCAGCAGCAATCTCAGTCACACTGGGTCAGTACCATTCCCACTGTAAGGCAGAAGCCACAGACCTACTTGCCATCTCATTACAGACTTAAATCTAGGATGATCATCTCCAATAGCCTACAAATGACAAAAAAAATTGAACCAAGAAAGAACTACGAAGGAAAATTTCAGTTGATCCTTTAACAGAGCTGTAAGACACTGAAAACACAACTTCTTTTTCCTAAAAAGAGAGGACATAATAGATGTAGGGCAGAGATATATTTCCAGAAATTGCATATTGGAGTGCTTGGTCCTAGTTCCTCTCTCTGTTTTTGTGACTATGGCTTGTACTTCTGTACAAGGAACAAACAATGAAGCACAGAATTAGCGCTGTAAAAGAAGTTTCATGCACTGCTTACACCCTCCTACACTTCTGCTAAAAAGCTAAAGAAGAGTTTAAGAAACACAGCAGCAAATTTACAAGAGCTGTTTTAAAGCTCAGTGGTTGTCTAAGCTCTGTTTCCCATTTTGCATTTGATATGTGAGAGTAGAAAAATGTTTAGTTCCTTATACTTCTTTTGGAGATTTGCCTGTGAGAGGGTGCAGAAAATACCAAACTGCCTGCAAGAAAGAGAGCATCAAGTTCCACTCCACAGGGATAAAGATCTTCGAATTATTTTAAGGTTATTAAGCCCATCACTAGTAGTAGATTCAAAGATATTTAAAATATTTAAATAGCTTTGTGTATGAGGCACTAATCAAGCAACAAGGTTTAGTTGGAGACCTTTTGATGATCGTTTGGGTCTTAACTGTACTCGCTGCTTGTACTCTGAACACCATGGGAATGTAAGTGGATTTTGAGGATGAGTTTGTTAGCTTGATTAAATCACAAAAGCAAACAGCCTGCTGGATTGAGCACTGGAGGCAGGAGGGGAAATAAATAAAAAGATTTCATTTCAAAACCCACCAGTCAAGACAACAGCATGAGCTCAGGAGAAGACAGATCCACCAAGATGCTGTGTGGACACCTTTTCGATTGAATACCCAGGAAAAAGGTTGGGTTTTTTGCCCCCATGCTGGTGTCTAAAGGAAGACAACACTTTGCAAAACTTAACACAGTCAAGTACTGACTGTTTATTTATTTGCCTTCCTGGAGACTGGAGAAGTTGAGAGCTCTATTTTCATACCATAAAACACAAGAAGAGGATCATATTTTAAATATTGTTCACTTGTGGTGTTAGGACTGTGGTATATATCAAAAAGGCTGTGAACAGCTTGAGTTGAATGCAAGCTGAAACCAATAAAAATCTGTAGGATAGCTTCTCATCTAATGTGTTTAATAAAAGTTGGATGAACTTTCTATTTGACTTGAAGGAATGTAATCTTTTCCAGATACAACCTGGGTCTTTGTTTATTTTTTTTAAGATATTGCTTAAGGATCAAGGCTTCACAGAAGGTAGTGTTTGGAGGGACACTGTAAAACAAAGCTCTTCCCACTCAGTTCTAGGGGCCATGAGTCAATAAAAACTGCTTCTAAGAAAGAAGGAAAGTTCTGAAGTGCCTTGAGAACAGAGGACACGACAGCTGATAGTGTTACTCCTGGGACCAGAAGTGTAATTCTGACTGCAACAGACCCAAGACAGCTGCACAGTGGGAGAGGGAGCACGACACTCGGGCAGCTGGTACGTGTCAGGAAAAAAACCTTAAGTTTCATCAGACTGAGAGTTACTTCCCTTTTAAAGGCAAGTTTCTTGCTTCACGCTATTCAATGCCCCTTCAGCTGTGTTTGTATTCAGTCCTGGAGCTCCAGACAGCTAAAAACACAGACATTACCTTGGAGTAAACAACACAGAATTTCTGATAATGAAAACTCTTAGACACATCCATCAATAAAGCTTTGTGCATTGTGTAGGAGACTCATGTGGTCAGCTCCCTCCTTGCACACTGGCTTTGGAGCAATCCTAAAGGGTAAATCCACAACATTCCACAGGCCACTCTCTCAGTGTGAGAAGGCAGTGAGAAATAAGTTATTCCCGATGGTAGGAAACATCTGTCTAAATCCCCTTTGCTCCAGAGGGGAACATCAAACAGATGTGAAAGTTGTAATGTTTCAGTGCATGCCTGACTGAATGACTGATGTAAGGAGAAAGGTGCCTCTCACCCCAATCTACTGGGAGAACCAGGCAGGATGAAAAGACTTGAAGTGTGTTATTAAGAGAAACCTGGAAAGTCAGAGATAGGACAGTGGCGTCAACGTCCATCTTTTTAAAGGGACCTGGTAATTAGACAGGGTGACTCCCTCCAGAGGCACAGCAATCGAAAGAAGATGGATCAACCCAGAAGGTAGAGGGGAGTATACCTGGACATTTTCACAGAAGAAAAGGAGTTAGAGAAGAAAATGGGATTCCTCTCCATACCCAGGACAGACATCTGAGGGAAGGCCCAAGTCAATCTGAGGGAGCCCTGCTACCTGTGCACATGGTCACCAGAAGGCCTGGCTCAGAGGAATGTGTTCAGATGTGGTTTAGCAAAGCACAAGAGCTGTAGAAAGGATGGGATTAGAATCAATAACTAAATATCCTGTTAACTGTTGCAATTGTTGTCATGCTGGCTGACATCAGGAGAAACTACGTCTCAACATAATTCCCAAAGAATCCTCATATCTTTAAAGAATTCCAAAGAATTCCTCATATCTTCATATGAGGACAGAAAAATACAAAGAGGCTGGTTTGACAACTCGAGAAAGTAAGAACAGGGAGACATGATAACATACAAAGATAAACATCCACAGTCTCTGGGGAGCACCTATGAAAGGAAACTCACCCAAGAGCTGAGAACCAGATGAAGTGACTTGCCCATGTTAAAAGCTCATCCAGCACCAAGCACATGGATGGCATCAGGTGAAAGGTTGCCACTGGATATGAACTCAACACTAGAACTGGGGCCAGGAATGGAGAAACATCTGAAACGAGATGAGTCCATTGCACCACACAGAGATGGAAGATTTACATGGTTTGGAAACTGACACCATTATCCAAAGGTCCAGGGATTACATTACACCAAGGATCCAAAAAAAGTCTCTGAATGACTGCAAGACTTTTTCCAGTAAAGCTTGCAGCTGGCAACACACAAGTTGGCAACGGGAATGGGCTGAAGTGTGCCCACTGGCCACATTTCATTTAGTCACCATTGACTCATGAGCCTGATAACCCTCCTTTGTGACTGTGGAGTGGGTAGAAGCAGATGGTCATATCAACTTAAGGCAAGAGAAAATAGGGCTGAAAGCAACCTGAGGATGCACTGAATTTAACCTGGCATGCTCACATCACCTGGCCTTCACAACCTGCAGTACTGACAGCCCTACTGCCTCACCAGACAAATGCTATCAGAGCATCTACTATTTACCTAAGTTTTCTTTACCAGAAGGTCAAATCGTACCTTCTAGTCCTACTGCCAGCAGATAGAAAAATGTATTTCTTTATTTCTCTGCAGCAACTTCTTACTACTAGTAAAATAAATCTTCTCTTTCCCCAGACTTCTCTTTTTAGACAAAAACATCAATTCTCTCATTAATCGTGGTTTTAGGCCTCTTATCATGTTCTCCTTTAGAGACTCTACAGTTGTCCACATGCTGTTTTGAAGTACAGTATTCAAAACTGGACACAGTCCAGCAAACCATTACTAACACCATGTGAAGCCAATGGATTATTTTGAGTTTTACAGAACAGTCATGTTAATATGGTGCTTATTGTTTTCAACACTGTAACATTACTACTTCCTGATGTTCTTATTTAAATATTTGTCCTCATAGGCTTACACAAGTTCCTACCTTCATATTTCCAACTTAAAATAATTTACTGGGAAAATGGCCTAAAAAGCACGTAAATTAAGATTATCTGAATTTTAACCTTCAAAATGTTTGTAATCCCTTTGACATGACAATCTCCTAAGATCCTTTTCTGCTTAAACACTGAGCACTTCTTAGTCTCCTACCACTCCTCTTACTTATAGCTATTGGTACTTACATAGTACCTACAGGTATTTACTAGTTACTTATATAGGTACTTTGTTATTTCCTCATTTAGGTACCTATATAGTACCTCTAGGTAATAGTCTCTACAGGCTTCTCAAAGCAGATGATTTAAGAATACAGGCAGACCTAGAGACACAGAGAAGGCAATCATTGAGAAGCAAGGGCTTCCCTATTTGCCAGGGGAGAGAAGGAACACCTTGACACAACTACCATCAGAAATTACTGGAATTACTCAAGCACTCCCAAAGTGAACAGCCACTTTCATAGATGGAACTGGAGCGGCACTTAGCACGAACTTCCTGGTTTTGTAACAAATTTCATTATACCATACATATTACTTCTAAGGGTGCCCACTGATGTCAGTGGGAACAGATGCCTTGTCCTTGCAGATTACTTACTCCAGACATTCATCTTCTTGCTTTCACTAAATCCCCCTTTATTCCTTGGCTACCTTGCAACCCCCTGGATGTGACTGCTTGTGGGATTGCAGTGTAGTGATGTTCCCCTCAGTGTGGAAGTGGGGGCTGTGCAGCCTGTGATGACGGACACAGCAACTGCTTTAACAGCAGAAGGGAAGGCTTTCCTAGGGCAGGTGAGAGACTAAGTGCTTGTTTACCCAAGTCACAGGACTCAGTCCTGCCTTCCCACTGGACAGCCTTCTCTCTAACACCTTCACAGTATTCCCAGAGGCAAGTAAAGCTTCCTGAAAGCAGAGTTCCTGCATTATCCACATGAGAACTGGCCAGTTTCTGAAAAATCATCTATTTTTAAACTAACCTTTGAACTCAGAAGCATAAAGAAACTAAACTGCTATGCTCTTGGGATACAGGTTTTATTCTCTTGGCAAAACCCCTCTTCACCTCTACATTTCTTCAGTTGCAGCAGCAAGACAGTTATGGACCTTGTACCTGGAACATCACAGTGCAGAATGTTCTCATGATGCAGAAATAGCATTAAATAGTTTTTAATTATTTGAGAATCTACTTGTACAAGAAAATGATCAACTATCAATTTTAAGAGGAAGAGACTCCTTTGCGTAATGTAACTTCCTTAAGCCATTAATTATCAGTAGCCTAATGCTGTTGTCTCTGCATAATTCTTGATGATTTCCATGCCTTTGGGATGTGTATATTCAAGGGTTAACTAATCAGAGCTGCTTTGGGCCTCAACTGCCAAGATCATTTTCATACAGAATGGTGGGCTGAAAAATTGCATCCGCTTCAGGGACGACTGTCCTGTGTAAACACTGACTGGGTTGTGAAACAAGAGAAGTCATTCAGCTGTGTATATTTGAAATACCACTCTTATCTTTAACATTGCCAGAGTAACAAGATGATTGACTGGCCAGTAGTCCTCATTCACTGGGAGAAGTCTTGTTTTACTGCTGAGGTGATTCGTTCCACAGTCTTGCTAAAATCTAGGGTCCTCTAGGTTTTTAACCCAAGAACTTCTAATCACGTTTTTTAAAGAAATTGTATTTAATAACTGCTAGCAAATTCAAGTGCTAGATACTGTTCTTAGGCAGGAAGAGATGTATAAGCAGGCTACATATTAAAGTTATGTAACTACAGTTCTAAAGTTTCCTGACTTTGAGATTAACATCTTACATGGGGGAGGACGAGATTTTTTGTGCTTATTTTCTTAGGTTTAAAACCAAAGCAAAAATCAAAGCCTCACACAATCCTCTATCACATCAGGTCACACTGACATAACACATTCAAAGAAAGCTGGAGCCTTCAGACACATTTTTTCAATGTTTTCTCCAGAGCAAACTGCGTAATTGGTAACAGCAACAGCCTTAATTTCTAGATAGACACATCTGGAGAAGGGGAGAGAAATACACACCCTGACAGTGACTTGTAAAACTGTTTTCTCAAGCAGGAAACAGCACAGCTTGGGATCCTGAGCTCGATCTTAAATGCATTAGAAGAATGCTTCCAGTAATTGCAGGTATCTTTCCATGTGCTCTCTATTCTTCCAGCTCCAGCTGCTTCTGCACTTCTTCTAATGATCTCCCACTCACAACTTCTCAGCCTATCCTGTATGTTTACAGATACGCCATATGCCCCTTTTATTTCCCCCTCCCACTCCAAGACAGACAGGGAAAACTTTTTATTACATTTTTAATAGACATTCCTAGGCAATCTATTATATGTGACTGTCTAAGCCAACAAAGCAATGGGTCAAAGTCAGCTCTGGATTACCTCCCACAAATTCACTGCAATAATGCTTAGGATGAATTTGGCTTTAAGGCTTTTGTTAGAGAAGCAGTTGATTACATTCACAAGTCATTTACCAATCAAAATTTGAAAGTTCTCTAGTTACAGGGGGAGTATGATGGCACAAGCAAACATTTGAGCATGAAACAGATTGAGAAAGAGGTCGCCAAGAGCAATAAACTAATAAAGAAGTGTAGATGCCTCTGACTAAGGCCAGACAGACATTTATTGGAAGCCAAGATTAGTAAGCCTTACCACTTATAGTTACGTGATCGTCTTTGGAGGTTCTTTGTGTTTCTTTTAACTGGATCTCTGAGTTCACATCCACTTTTCTTCCAGACAACTCTAAATAGGCTTTGAGAGAGGCAGGCACCTTGACTGTAATTGAACCTGGTATAAAATGAAGTGACAGCTAGTTTAACGCTGAGATCAAAGCATGAAACAGGCAATTATTTCACTACTTGAATCAAATCATTGTTTGTTGTGTTTGGGTCTTTGTTCGTGGTTTGTTGTTTTGGGTTTTTCTTTACATTTAACATCAACAGAGCACTGTATGTCACATATAGAAAGTGTCACAGTATTTATTTCTTTTCACAGACATGAAAATAAACATTGACATACACTGCTAGCAACGTCTCTTGGTGGGGGATCTTATTACAGGAATGATCGAAGGGAAGCAAATCTACTAGATCTTACAGGTATTATGTTTTTAGTTTCATCTTCTAGCTGCATATTTACACCCTGAGCAAGGACAGGGGACCAGACTGGACAAATAATCCAGCCACTGCATGGCACATGATGAAAGAATTGCTCATCTGGAACAACGAGACACCAGTCGCTCACGTAACTGTGAACATTAGTGATTGATTTTGACCACTGCCCAGGGCCAGCTGCTCACATCCCCCGACAGATGCAGTCTCAAAAGTGACTTAACCAGTGTCGAGACTACATATCACTAAAATGTAAACTCCTCGCAAAATTGCAGCTTGGGTGGCCTGAATAATTCTACCTTTGAGATTAAAACCAGAAATTCTGACTTCTGCTTCCCTTAACTATGTACTTCTATGCATCAGACCAAAGGAAGATGGTGGGCCCCCAACCTGCCCAAATTAGTCATGTTTGGAATTACTCAGTCACAAAGTTTGGAAGCTGTGTCCTACACATTAAGTCAAAAACCTAGCAAAATTCAGTATACACTTCATTATATATGTTCCTTAGTTTTTCCCAAACCCAATATTCACTTTAGAGAAACATAAAAATGTTTCTGGATGTACATTCCAAAAGCTGAAGTAGATCATGGTAAGAAAAGTGATGTCATAAAGCTACACAGCATCAGAAAGCAACCCTTGCTATGCAATTTAAAACCAGCAGAATGACTTGCCTGTGACAGTCCTGATGAACAAGTAACTGTCAATATAATTTGGGCCTACATTTTGCTGGAAACACAAAAGCCTCAAGATAAAAAAGGGAAAAGGTCTTTATCTTTGGGTCCTCCTTGGAGACTTGCTCAGTGATGTGACTCATAAAATCCAACACACATGCAGCTGATTTGTCACAAATGGGACGTTTTCTACACTGCAGCTGTCAGCAGTTACTCTGAATTTACAGGGTAAATGAAAACAGAACTTCAACTTTGCCTTCACTAAACTGTGCTGCCAGAAGAGATCTCAATGTTTTGAAAATAACATTAATTAGCTTCTATGAAGTACATTCCTCTGTGCCAAGAGACATTAACTTCGCAATGAGTGATTCAAAAGGTAACCAAGAAATAATGTAAAAATAAATTTCTTTGCACTAATGAAACCAAAATAGCTTATACAGGACGCGCAAGTGATTTCAGTGCATTTCTATCATCAGTCCCATTTTGAGTAAATGTCAGGTTTTAACAGGGCACAGGCACTGTCCCATAGAATACAGAAGTGCACCAAAAACCCCATTCATTTAACCCACCTGAAGTCCCTGACATGATGATAACACCAAATATAAAAATGCTGTAGTGTGGTTTTTTATGGTTTGTTTCAAAACCAGGACTCATAAGATGTATTCAGGGCTTTATAATTTACAGTATTGAATCTTTTGAATGGCAAAACTAATGATTCAACTTTTGTTGTGAGCTTTTAACTAAGAAGTGGAGTTTTAGTGAGTAAACAGGAGAAGACAAAGGAAAAATGGTACAGTAAGACACTCTCATCTTTGTTATTCTGCCTTCAAATTTTCATAGTGGGACGTTTCACTCAGAAGGCAGGAAAAATAAACGTGTGTGTGTCAGTTATCACTCTGCACATGAAGTATCGCAGAGTAAACTGTGATCAAGGTAAACAAACACTGCAATTCAAGCCAACTCTGCAGAACTCTGCTGGGGAAAAATACTGAAAACAAAAAATTTTTAAATCCATCTTACATATCATTGCCCCTTACAGAGCTTACTGTATTTTAAGTATTTACAGTATTATGAGGTAAAAGATAATGTAGATAACAAAGAACCACAAATTACTTTTTTACAGACAGATAAAAACCAAAACCAACCCCAAACCAAACCTTATCCCCTTTTATTTTACATCAAAAGCTGCCACAAAAAATGTTTCCTTTAGTTTGCTAACCTTTCTGGGATTTCAGATCCACTTTTCTTAATTGACTGACATAAACATCTATTGTCCCATGATATGTAGAAGCTTTTAGACTTCCATCTGAAGAATCTAAAAAAAAAAAATAAATATAAGAACTTGTGTATTATTCACTCTTCCATTTTTAAATGCATAGACTTTCACAATATTACAGTGAAGTCCCAAAGAGTTAACTTTCAAACAACTGAACTGATAAAAATTGCAAAGAAATTATGAAGAAACTCTAGAGAAGCATAAAAAAAAATACATCTGTACATGAGTAAAAGGCAGTCAGTGAAATATATTTTTAGAGACCAGGCTAGGAATTAAAGTACTGGCAAGAAATCTTGAAATAATGATAGAGAATGATTTCGGGATTATACAGGGAAAAAAACCCCACAGTCAAACCTTCAGAAGTAGTTAAAACAAAAAACAACAACAACAAAAACATCAAACCTGAATGAAACTTTCCATTTTAAAAATAAAAATATTATTGAAAGAACGAACTTGATTAATCATAACAAGGATGTCTTGCATTAATGTTTTGCCTTTGCCATACAGTTTTAGCTCTAAAACTCATTTTCTGATCCCAGATTTTGAGCATTGCTTACAGCAGCAAAAAAATGGAAAAGCGTCATTATCCCACAGCTAAAGCTGATTTCTTTGGAGGGGAAAGTAATTTTAAAAAAGCAGCTAATCCATATTTAGTCAGCTGAGAAACTAAGCCTGGCTTTGTGTAACAAGAAAACACTAACAACTAGAATGTGAATGCTTCTGCCATCTCAAAACTTTATGTGAAAGGTCTGTTCCGAATCTGAAAAGAAATTTAACTTTTCATTTATAATGATCTGGAAAACAGTTTTGCTTGTGTAAGTGACAATGAAACATTTTATTGGTGACTTTTAAAAGGCTGTTCACAATAGTCAAAGTTTAAAAGTCAGAGTCATTAGAACAGGAAAATCTGACAAGTATCAATCTTTTTATAAACATTTGAAGTAGTGATAGATCTCAGAGATCCTTTCCAACCCATCTGATTCTATGATTCTATGAAAAGCTGTTTTTGCAGATATTCCCATTCAAATTTAGTAACAGCCAATTACTGACTCTCCACATGATCTTGACCGATTCTGTTGGCAACAGATACAGGAAATATCCAGCCTTTGACTCTTCTGCTTAAAACAGAACATGTACTAAGTGCCTTTATCATTTCTAGGAAGAAACAAAATTCTCCTGTGATAAGACAGTGACCCTCTCCAGGGAGAACAACTGCAAACAGTCCACACACCACCACCAGCTGATGGTGCTTTACAGGGACAACGTTTATTCAGTGAAGCCTTTCTCTTCCCACTCTTCAAATGCAAAAGCAGTTCTTGAGAGATTCTTCCCAGTGGAAAGATGCCTTTTGTGAATCTGGCAGTCCCACTGCACAACTGAACAAAGTGTTCTAGATTTTCAATTAATATATATTAAGAAAAATAAAATGCTCATTTTGTGAGGCATTGGATTCTGTTTGGAGAAGGCATAAAAGGGAAGAAAGGGTGCAGGGAGAGGGCATCAGGCACAGGCTCACCACGGCAAAGATTCACCTGGAAAGCAAAAGGCAACCTCGAGGGAAATGGAACACCTTTCCATTGACGAACACTGGTTTGGGAGGATGACTTGCCAGATTTTGACCCCCAGAGTACAACACTAATACAAAATTTCACATGGCAGTGGTTTCAAAACCACAAAGAACTTTGGCAGCACTAACTAAACACTAAACCTGACGTTACAGTATGGCACAGTAAACAATTATTTATCTTTGACCTATGGAAGTAACACAAAAGACATTTTATGAAAACAATATGATTTATATAATGAATTTTCTGGCTATGATATTAAACACAAGTGCTTAGATACAAATAAGAATATCAAGAGACTTGGAGCTGTTCATTCCTTCTGCAAAGCCATAAAGATGCTGTTTGAAGTTTGTCTCTAACTCCTAACAAAGGGGGGGGGTGTTAAAAAAAACAAAGATGAGGTGATATAACAAAAAAGTGCCCAAATTTAAATAAATAAACATTTCAACAATGAAAAATTACCCCATACCCTACTTAGTAGCAGGGGTTGGGAGGACAAAGCACAACAAATAATAATGGAGATAATACATATTTTATGATTATGACAGAACAAACCTAAGGCAATTTATTTTTAAATATATACCCAGTTTTAGCTGAGATCAATGTGAATAATTAAAGGTAAAATCAAGTAAAAAGTGTATAGTTTGAATTCAGAGTTTGCCAAGGACAGCTCAAGGGGAAAAACAAGGATAAATCCTTCTACTGGAAAGGGAACAGATGGTCACTCTTGAGCAGCTAAAGCTATTTAATTTACTAGTACTAGAAAGAAAAAGGAAAAAAAAAAAAGTCACAGTGAAGCAAGATATCCTTGACAAAGTCTTTGTTAAGTTTTATGAAAAATAAATACAGCTTGAAGAACAAGACCTAAGTCACATAACTTCAGAAAGATCACACAATCAAAGATCAGAGAGGCCTACAAAGACAGCTTTCAGTTATCACTTCTTCCTTCATTTTATCCACCAAATACTGACCAAAAGATTAAACACAAGTGACCTTTCCTTAAATCTAAGCAAAAAGATTGTTTTCCTAATAGCACATAAGGACTGACCTTGTTCATGTTAAAATCAGTGACAAAATCGATCTCAAAAGAAAAACACAAAATATTTATTATGATTTGATTAAAGATTGGAAAAAGTATAAAATTCCCAATATATCTGAAGTGTGATGATGATTTAATTCCTGCTTATTGATACAAGACTGGCAAGTTCTCTTCTTTAAGTTTGCTGCTCTAAAACTGTCACATTAAAAATATCGTGAGAAACTGAAATGTATTCACTAAATAGACTATTTGAACATAATACTAAAAAATCCTTATCAGTCCTGACCATAGTCACCATGCAGACCTGGCAAAACAAATGATGTGACACACAAAGCAAAGAAATCTCTCATGAAAACAATTCCTCTGCTAACTAAGTTGTCCAAAATACCCTCTTACCTCTAAATGATGTATTTGCTGTCTCGATTTTAAAGTCATATACATTGGTTTTAAAGGCCACAGCCTCTTCTGGATAACTTAATCTGTTCAAAAAAAAAAACCCCAAAACCCACAACCAAACTATCTGGCTTGTCCAGTTTGAAGAAAAGGAGGTTGAGGGGTGACCTATTGCTCTCTACAGCTTCCCGAGGAGGGGACATGGAGAAGGAGGTGCTGAGCTCTTCTCCCTGGTATCGAGTGAAAGGACACATGGGAATGCTTCAAAGGTGAGCCAGAGGAGGGTCACACTGGACATGAGGAAGCATTTCTTTATGGAGGGAGTGGTCAAACACTGGAACAGGCTTCCTAGAGAGGTGGTCGATGCCCCAAACCCGTCAGTGTTTTAGAGGCATTTGGAAAACGCCCTTAACAACACACGTTAGGCTTTGGTCAGGCAGCTGGACTGGATGATCCTCATAGGTCCCTTCCAACTGAAATAGTCTATTCTATTCCAAGAGGAAAGAAAACCCTACATAGTCCTGCAAATACAATATAAACTCAAGAACTACAGTAACAACATGCAGAATCTTCAGCACTGTAATATGAGATGCTGTAAAACATATATAATGTAACATCACCAAAACTGTTCCTTGCTAATAGAACACATACAGAAATAAAATAGTTTGTTCTTTTAAGCTGCAAGGAAAATACTGTTATACTCAGGCAGCAGCTACTTTCTCTTTATGCTCCAATTTTTAGGAGCAGTTTCACCAGGACAAAAGCTCTGTCTAGAATGCCATATAATCTACATTCAAATGGACACAGAAAGGGGAAAAGGGAACATGGAAACAAAGACTGATAATAAAATCAAGTAATAACTTTGTAGATACTAACTCATAATGGACTTCCACTTTTCATGACCTGAAACCCGAGGGATAAGAAAAAGCATCTGACTTTTGGAGCTGACTCCAACCCACCTGGAAAGCAGCACCCTTAGTATAGCACAGTGTGGAAGAAAGGATGGAAATAATGGGGGGAAAAAATTACAGGTAAAATCCATCTGCAGAATACAGAAGGTGACCAGCTTCTGAGACACAGGGTTGGAAGATGAAGGACACTTAAAATGACAGCCATAGCATTTACATACTTGAGCAGATGGCACAGATGAGATCAACAGAAATAACTGCTATTAAGAGACAAGTGTGCACATGGATTTATTTTTTTTTAACTACTTAAGAGCTGTACTTCATGAAGCACAGAATTTTTTTAAATGGAATTCAGAAATGAAGGTTTTAATTTTAAAATTCCCTAGATTACTTAGCAAATCAGACGACTCTCACAGATGCAGTACTACTTCTAAACACATTAAGTTGTTTATTGTTTTATTTTCCAATTACCCAAAATGGTCTTAAATACTGTGGTTTTCCCCCATAATTGATTCCCTTCTTGAAATAAAACTGACATTTTGTCTCAGTACTTTACCATGAGGGTGGTAAGATACTGGAACAGTTGGCAAGGAAAGTTGTGGATGCCTCAACCCTGGCAGTGTTCAAAGCCAGGTTGGATTAGACCTTGAGCAACCTGGGCTAGTGGGAAGTGTCCCTGCCCATGGCAGGGGGATTTGGGACAAGATGAGTTTTAAGGTCCCTTCCAAGCCTCACCATTCTATGATGCTGTACTAGGGAATTGTCTTAGGATGACTCTGATCACTATGCAGGATCTCGGGACACCTCAGTTCACTTTCACGTCAGGACTTTACTGAAAGGTTTATCTTTGAGAAAGTCAAAATGTTCTTAACTGTTGGGTTTTGGTTGATTTAAGACAGTGAACACCACAGCAAGTCACTGAAGCCTTCAGGTTGTCTAGACTGGGTTATAGAAGAAATTAGCAGAGTAAGGCCAAGTGACACTGATGTATTTGTAAAAAAATAATCAGAATTTCTGTGAGCTTTATATAGAGTTTTCCTTTCCATAGTAATCCTTGCTGCCCATAAGCTGGTTAAGGTTGTTTCCTCTCCTCTGAAATGAAACAACCACCATAAGTTTTATCATTTCTGACTATACCAAACACAGAAGACTCATTTCTTCAATGCATAATTGGGTTAAACACAAGTACTTCAGTAAGAAAAAGCAATGGGTCTTCTGAGCTGGAAGGGGAAAACTCAGCTTGGCAGCAGAGTAGAGAATACACAATCAGACCATACCAATAACATTGAGAAATAAGCCAGTTCTAGCAGGACTGAATGTGAGCCAGTGGTGTGCCCTGGCAGAAAATAAGTGCAACTTGGCAGTGTTATCTGGAGCGTGGCCAGTTTATAAAGGGAAGGGATTATGTCCCTCTACTCCACACTTATTAGACCACACCCAGAATGCAGCAACCAGTGTTGGAGCTCCCAAGAGAAGGGAGACATCAGTGACTGCAGGGGGAAGCATCAACTTAGGGCACGGAACACCTTCCCCACAGGAGAGGTTGAGGGCAGGCTGGGCAGGGAGAACAGGCTGAAGCACCTGACAGCAGCCCCCGTGTGCCTGAGGAGGTGACCAGAATGGCAAAGATGGGCTCCACAGAGAGGGACATGATGAGGGCACAACAGACAGAAGCTGAAGAAAGTGTTCCTGTCTGGATAGGAAAATCTTTTTCCGCCTGAGGCCAGTCAAGCAGTGGCAGAGTTTTCCCAAAGGGGCTGTACAATCTGCATCCTTGGAGGTTTTCAAGAGCACAGGACAAAGCCTTGAGCTCACAGTCCTCACAGCTGGCCTGGCTTTGAGCTGGAGGTTGAGGTTAAAGACCAGACACTGTGTCAGCATGGGGGCAGGACAAGATGACCCCCACAAGTGTCTTCCAACCTCAATCACTCTGTATTTCTGCAACCTCCTGCTGTCCCTTCCAACTTGAGTATTCCTATGAATTTCCTGAATGAAAATGTTAAAGATTAGGCTAGTTCTAAAAAAAAAAACTACTCCAACTCCATTAATTCCTAAGATAACTCAGGTTTATAATTATTATTTTAAGTAGTAACAAATTAGAAGTAAAAACAGGTCTGGTTGTTTTATATTAAAAAAATCATTCAAAACCCATCAGACATTTGTTAGAAGCAGGAAGCTTCTAGCATAGGGTTGGAAAACAATTTGTCAGTGACCAACAATTCTCACAGTACAGAAAAAAAAGAAATAATCCCTACTTTCCTAATTTAATGATGTCAGTATGAAATACTGCCACATGCTGTATGATTAAAATCAGACTGAATTTTAGATAATATTTTAAAAAATAAAAATAGATTTACACAAAGAAGTCATACAAAAATAAATCCCCAAATCAAACTACTTGTTAAATAGCTAAAAGCAGAAAATTAAAGGGAGTGAAAGACAACAGCATTGATTTCCTGTTTTAATGTGGAATGATACAACAATAAGAAACTGTAAATAGTCACTTGTAATTTCCCAAAAATATTTTGAAAAAAAGTCCAGCATTCTTAACTCAAGTCTGACTTGTTAATAAATCTCTCAAAAGCATGGACACATTCAAAAAAACTAGAGATTAGTGCATCTTTTCATGTAACTGATAAAATCTTGCCTCTGGTGAAACAGATAACTACAACCTAACCCAACCAAGGAAGCTGAAAGATCTAAGTTGTTCTTCCTCTTTCTATCAGCCAATCCCTGTTAGGCGTCTGGCAATTCAACAAGCTATCTTGGGGTGTAAATTTCTCATGAACAAAAAATCTTTCTCTTGAAGCTTTATATTTTCTTTCTCACATTTTTAGAGTTGAACCCCCTGGACCTTAGAAGTCTTTTACCTTTTAAAAAAAATACTAATGCTTTAGTAAAAGATTAAGTCTACCTAATGCTTTCAGAATTGAAATCTGAAAAATAAGGTTTCTTCCAACTGTCAGATGTGCCTTAATGTTTAAGCTGAACCTGGTTAGTTAAGGAAAACAGTCATCATCTGTTTTGATGGAAAAAGCTACCTCCTGTGTTAAGAAGCCTTTATTTAACCACATTTCTTACTCCATGAGTTTATTTAAGAGAAGGAAAAACAGACTATCAAGCTCGAGTTAATTCTGTGGTTTAACGACTAACTCGTAAGAATGTGAATTGCATTCACTCCCCAGGAATGTTAATACAGGTTGCTTAGAAACACAAGAAGAGTTGTAACGGTACAGATTGTCCCTGAACAATGTTTAGTGAGGGACTACAGTTAACACCATCAGCAGAGTCGTTGAGATTTGGGCCCATAACCAAGTTCACTGACAGAAGGGGAAATCTTTTTACAGACATTCAGAAGACACCGAGCCTTATCTACCAATATGTTACCTCAATTTTCTGCCACAGTAATAACCAGAATTTCAGTTTCTCATTTTGTGTTTATGTACTATAAAACACAATGATAGAACATATACCATAACTGATAACTCTGAGTTATCCTGTCATATAAATGCCCAAATTCACAAAAGAAAACTCATGAACAGTTTTCACTTCTGAAGGGAAAACAATTAGCATAATAGTTTGGAAATGCTGAAAGTGTCACAAGCCTTCCCCCCCAGCACCTGAATATGTAATACATCAATGATTATTACTTCCTGATAGAAAAATTAAACACAGCTAAAAATTTATATCAACAATAGAGAACTAAGTTAAAAGCAAAACACTGTTTGATGTACACTTAGTGTTTTCTTATGTCTTTTTATTCCACTTAATCTAAAAGGTGTCATCTAGACTCAGTTTAATTTGTGCAATGCCCAGAAGAGTATTGGGTGTCAAAAGTGAGATATCGTGCCTTGCCCAACTACAAAAGGCTGACAGCAAAGTTTGGAAAGGATCTCGTTCAGCTCCACAGCTACTAGGGCTACTCCTGAAAAAGAAAAGGGTAAATGGGCAAAACCATTTGTGCCAAGTCACCTCCTTTTTAGTTTCCCTGTGAATATTTAGCTTTTAGAAAGGAGAAGAAAAGAGCAAGAGATAAAAGAGACGGTGAAACGTACCTACTGTGATACTTCCTGTTTTGGTCTGAAGGGTGGTGTTACCTATTATGAAAAGAGGAAAAATGTTAAAACTATACTACTTAAATATATTCATATTAATTTATTTTCTATATTATTGCTTTACAAACAAAAATCTCATAACATGTGGGTAACAACAAAGTGATTCCAGCCAAGAAAACACTGAGTAAAGCCAGGAACAGCATGGATGTGAGGGATTAAAAAAAGCAGAGAGGTATTGTAAGGCTAATGCACAGTACTTCCTTTTTTTTTTTTTTTTTTGGGTTGTTGGGGTTTTTTTCAGTTGCTCTGATGCCTACAACAGCACTATGCATCATTTAAGTAATTCAATAGGATAAGTAATATAAACAGTTTCTATTTTCCTTCTTTTATGTAGGTATACCCCATCTCTCCCAGAGGGAATTTTGTGCTTTATCTTCAAAGTCTACTTCCTGGACCCACTGAACATTACCTACTTCCTCCAAACTTATCCTTATGTGTGTGACAACCCACAATCAATGCTTTCCATTGACTTCAGTGAGGTCTGAGTATGTTGGACAAACCAGAGAACATCAAACAAAAGTGTGTGAAGGCACAAAACTTTGAACAGGCATTGGTGTTTCAGCCTCAGTTTCAGAATACATATCCTTCCCCTTTACCTGTATCATCAGGAGAAGCCAGGAGGACAGATACACCTCGTAACAGAAAAGGCATCTATACCACTAACAGTCTAACGGAATTGTAGAAGATTCCACAGTTCCATGTATAAATGTCTCTCAGAAAATGCTTTAATTTAAAAACTAAACCACAACATGTCATTCCTGCCATTCTCTCATCCTCCCAAGAGGATGACAAAATGAAGAATAAGGTTGATCGCAGTAATCGAGTCCGATTTAGTAATATACAGGATTCACAATTTTCAGATCTTTCCAAATTGCACATGGATCAAGCTCTGCCCTATTTTCTGTAATTACACAGTAGTAAACAACCATTAGGGCCGAGTGCATTCCACTGTATATGACCTGTATTTTTCTTAGTGGTTCATGGGCCAAAAGCTAGAAAAGCAGCCTATCATCAACAGTCTTAAATCTATCTTTTCAAGCACACACACGGTACAAAATACTTATGGGTTCTGAAAATCAGAGCAGGAAAAAAAGTATTTTTCAATGAACTTGAAATATGTTTGGCCTTACTCTTTGCTGTTTTTAAAAGGCATGCTATAATTGTCCCACCCTTTTCCCCATTTTATCATGACTAGTACTTAGTTTTGTACAACCTACAACAAGACCTAGGGTTTTGTCAGCCAGCAACTCCCATTAGCTGAAGGTAGAGTATCCTTAGAACTGTTATCATTGTTCTTTGTTTCTCTGGGTGTTTTATTTTCCATTTTGACAAGCACGTCCTTGAAAAACATTAAACATGTAGAAATCAAACTCCTATTAACCACAGACTCACATGGCAGATACAACTCATGTTCGACAATGTCAGTGTTAGTGTGAAAAGCTCACTTCAAGCATTCAGCTAGAACAAAAGCTGGTTTTAAAGCAGACAGAAATGTGCTGCTGTGTTGTGACCTGCACTGCCTACAGACAGTGCACAGAACTGCACTTTTGGTCATGTAATTGTTCTATGAAGGCCAACACGAAACTTAGTATTTCTTGGGCACACCAAGGGCAAAGAGAGAAAGACCTGAGTAGAGGTAATGACTAGTTTGATTATTAAAACCAACTGACTTCAGCATTGTGGTGCAATACTATGACATCCAGCATATAACTGTTTTAGCAGAATCTTGAAGACAGTGGTTTAGTGTTTTGGGTTTTTGTTGCTTCTGAAGAAATAGTTACATTTTCCATCACCTACAAGCTTTGCCTCTCCACAAACATTGTAAAACTTCAAATTACAGTATTGCAAGTTAGGATCAGTATAGGACCCAGAGCAAAAGATGACTTTTGGGATATAAATAAAGGTAACATTTTACACTGTGTTATTTCCCCTCCTTCAATTTGTATTGGAGGCTGTCAAGGGGGCAGGGTTATTCTGATGCACAAAAAAAGGAAAAAAACATTATTCAGCTTTTTACCACTTTGACTTTGCACTTTGAATTTGCATCAGAAGTACCTAAATAGGAATGAAAATAAAATTAATGTCTACAATTCCCCTTTATATATAGTGAAATCCAGAAACGGCTGAAATTTATGGAACACACTCTGGTATATCGAGAGGTATTTTTCAGGAGGGATTATAGAATGCCAAGCTCAAACATTGTACTGCACTGCCTTTACTGATGCAAAGCAGTAAAAAACTGAGTGCTGTTTGCAAGGAAGCTTTGCAGTTAAGGACCTGAGCATCTTGATGGACACCAACTCCAGTAGGAGCCAGTAGACACTCAGCTGCACACTGAGCTGGATGACTGGGAATACGGACAGCAAGGAAAGCCCTCCTGTGAGACTGCATTTACAATACTGTGTCCAAGTTCGGGCTTCCCAGTCAAGGAAGACACTGATGTACTTAACTGAGGCCAGAGAAGAGCACTGGGAAGATGAGGGGCCCAGACCATACTACAGATGCTCAGAGAGCTGGGTTTGTTTTGCTTTAAAAAGAGAAGGTTGAGGAGGAATCTTCTTGTGCTCTCCAACTACCTAATGGCAGGGTACAGAGGAAAAAAAAAGACATTCTTCTCATGTTGATGCAGCAAGAAGAAATGTCTGTATAATTTGGATACAATTCTATCTGGTTTCACATGGTTCTTCAGCTAAATGACAATGAAGCATTACTACAAAAGCAAGTCAGTAGCTACAGCAGTTATGATTTCATTTTTGTACCAAGAATATAAAAATAAACTTTTGGATGTTCACAGAGGAATGAACATGCTCACAAACTGATCACAGCACAACAATACAGCCTACATGTTAGAAAAATACAATAACAAGAAAAGAAGCACCATTTATTTCTGCCTATGCATACCCAAGCAAACTTTACCTAACAGGTTTAGAAACAATTCTTACATTTATTATAAATGAACAGAGCAGTTGCTCCTTTAAGGAAGAGACAAAATTAATTTCTCAAGCAAGATGACAACATAAAATTGCAAAGAAATTGAAGCAAATTGTTCATGAGGCATATAGCTGAAAATCTGGAACTCAGACAGAGCTGAGTAATTTTCACTCCTTGTACATTCTCCAATTTGTTTAACTCGACGTTAAATCACCACAAGCACATTACAGCACAGTCAGAATTCAGTGGGAGTTTTGTTTAATTAGAAAACCACACGACATTTGAATCTCAACTGCTGTTTAAATAAAAGACTGTAGTTAGTGTCAGTTCTAGGTGAAGGACATTAAAGGGTGGATGGATTAGAGACTTCTTCCCCACTCAAAGAACAGAAACTGCCACCATTCCATTAATAATTTAAGGTGCCAGCACACACAGAGGCTCTTGCTGCTAAAACCTTCTAATTACTATTGCCTTTTATGATATTCTTAGTAGATCCTCTAATATTTGATTCTCCTATGAAGAAAAAAAAGGATGGGGAGAGAGAGAGAAGTCTCTTTACAACTTTTAGTATAATTTTCATTGCTGAATTTTAAAATATTTCAATGTTATTAATATGTGAGACGCTTCTTTCCCATAATACAAACTTTTTGCTGTTCACAAGTGTGCTTATAAAATTGTTTTTAAAAATAAATACAATCTGCTAGGTGGCAAAAGTCAATTCCATCTTTAATACAGATAGAGCTGTTTTGTTCATACACTTTATGATTTAGTGATAGTCTATTGCATTAGTCCATTTGTTACTGTGAACATCATGAACACCTTCAAAGTAGCTAAATTTGTGACTGATTTTCCTTCTTACCATGAACACTTCCCAGCATAATATCACCAGCTCCTGAAGAGAGAGAGGACGATTCTGCATAGAGATATTTAGTTTTCAGGAGCCCATCTTCAGTAGATATGTTGATGGTTGTCCCTTGCAGCTTCTCTATATTTACACTCTAAGAGAAACAAACTTAAATAAACATAATGGAAAACTTGTCATCACAGCTTGAAAAGGCTGAGGAAAGTAACACTATTAAGACACAAAACAAATGGAAGGCAGTTGTTGGTGCAGAATTAACAGAATCAAGTTTTTAGTTAAAAGCTACAGAAGACAAAACAAAAACCCTTTTCACCTAAGAGCTCTGCCCAAAGAACAAATGACTCTTTACAACATTCCTATGAGTTATTACATCTATCATTCAGGTGAAGAACTCAACTAGTCATAAATGGAAAAAAAAACCCCTTGATTTAATTTTTAAAAGTGAAAACAATTTTGAGAAGTAAGAAAGGATAATGAATATAATTCAATAATGAAGACTGAACATTCATACAGCATTATGATACTTGGAGACTTGGTGATGAGCTTTCTGTCACCACAAACTGAAACATCCACTGTCTTTGTTATACACAGCTATTTATGAAGATTTTCAACTGACTAACTTCGTGGCTCTGGTGAAGGTTTGGTAAAAAGGGCCACAACTGCTCCTTTTCTCAGTATAAATGTTCATATTACCTTGGTTACTCAGGCTTCTGTTCTTGGACTTTAACCTCAAGACATACAAAGCCTTGAAAAAACAGGGATAAGAGCTCCATTTCTACTTCTTTTCAACAGAAATGGAGAGAAAGGATAGAGTTTCAAAAGTGGCACTATGGATTTGGTAAATAAAAGGCATTAGATAAGATTATCTATGTAAAGATGGTGGTAAGTCCTGATATAACGTAAACCTATTTGAACAAAACCAGAACAATTCACATGCTTATGCAACAACCATGTGAAATTTAAGTCTACTCTTTCTCAGTTAAATTTGATCTATGATGGAGACACACAATAGTTCGTACTTTACCCCTATTCAATTTGGTTTTATTTTGCTTATGCAAACTTTCAGTGAACTGCACAAAATCCTTATTCATTACAGGAAATGATACACAGCCTTCTAGATTAAACTGTGGCTTACTCAAATTATCTCTGAATCCTCCTTGTCATTTTAGCATTGCCACCCTGTGGAAAAAAAGTTAATATAAAGTAATAAGTCTGCTATCCCTTCCAGTGTTACATTATATAAATTATAAGCTATGGATGAAGCAAGAGCCTTTCTGAAAAATAGCCACTAGTGCTGCACAAACTCAATGCTATATTGTGTCCCAAAAAGTGAGATAGAGAGGATGGTGATCATATGACAGCCAAATTATACTGTGGCCTTACCAGTCCATACCTGCTGGGCTTTATGCTGTGTTTACACCTTTAGCCATAAGATTACAGAATGGACTATTGTCTTAAGACTTTTGCCATGATGCTACAATATAAATTACATCTCCAAGAATGTAACAAGATATATCAACCTTTAAGAAAATCAAAATGCTGTGCTAGGATTAGAGATACTTGACAGTCAATATTTACAATCTCTGCAGGTACTGCTTAGATTATGTACCATAGTTCTAAGCAGCATCAACAGTAAACAAAAACCAATGATATTAAGGCATAATTTGTCAATATTGAAAGGGACAGTAATTCAGTTTTTCATCTTGCAATGCTTCTAACAAAACCCTAATAAGTGGAGACCTTAAACATGTCCTCAGTATGTTTCCCCCAGACTACTTCACTACTCCCTCCCCCTGGATAGCCAAGTGCAAACCTGCTGTGACACATGGGCACAGCAACAGGTAAAAGAAAAGCCACTGTCATTTTAGTCTCTGTGATCTAAACCTGCTCTAAAGAGACTTAAATGACTTGCAAAGAACATTTTCAATTTTAGCAGGGCTATCATCGCTATCAGCACAATGAAAATAAAGTGTGCCTCTCTCTAACGGGGAGGAATAAAAAAAATATCTGCATAGTTTGGGTACAAACTGTCTGCCTTGTGGCATTCCAAAACAGGCAAAGGAAAGTTCAAAAAGCTACATCTGTTACTAAAGAATGCAAGTTTTGACTCTATTAAGATATATCATCTTATTTAAAAATTAAGAGCTTTATTATAAACAATTTCACATACCAACACGTTTTGTGTCCCAGTCTCAACTACCTTTCTTAAAAATGTACAGTAATAAAAAGAGTTGTTTTGATTCCAGATAAAAAGTCACTATAAACAATAAAACAAAAATTACTAATACCAAGAGCATTGGTTTCAGAATAACACAAAGCTGAAGGGAGGTGGGGGAAGAGGGAAGTCAGACTGATCAAGTGTAAGACTAAAAAAGCATTTTTTAATACTTTTGGGGAAAGTATGGAAAAAAATAAGATTGCTTTTTCCTGAGAGTAAATATATTTTCAGTCTCAAATTCTTTAACTCTTGTGGATTTTTAGAAGAACACAGATGGCTGGCACTGCTAAATAAGAGTTATAGAAAAGCCCCTGTGGCACAGATTAGCTAATGACTCCTCAGTCAAACAAATCTCATTATTTTTGTCCACTGAACCACCAGGTTTTCTGGAGAAATTCCTTCCCTTGAGAGCAGAGCCTCGAGGGTTGCAGTTGCTGAGACTGACCACATGCTCAGGTTAACATTCCTCCCCTTATTATCACAGGATATTCTGAGTTGGAAGGGCCCAATTAGTTTCTTGCTCTTTAAAGAAAAGGGGTCAGTCTGTTGTTGTAAACCAGATTGACAATGTCTTTGTACCTGAAAACATTTTCAAGATGAAAACTACCATCTTTCTATGTTTAAATAAGACATATACATACATATTCCTGCTCTTGGCCCTCCTTTTTGTGCTGTCCTTGCTCAAACATCTTACAAGGGTATTCTCCAATTTCCCCCCTCAAAAATATTCTCAGTTTCTGAAGTGTTTAGTGCCTTTTACCACATCCTCCCCCTGTCCACCTCCAGGAGGGGGCTGGAAATGCTGACAGAGCCATAACCACATAGTGATGACTGCAACTGATGGAGGAAACATCTCATGAAACACACACAGGAGACACAACACTGACTGATTATTAACAGAAGTGGCCAACTGAGAAATGTCAGTCCTTCTTAACTACACTGCAAAGTTTGTTAGTGAGTTCAATACCACGAGCTGAAGTATTGTTCCATAACTATGAATTCCTGTTAAAATGCCTTACACTCCACTCAAGTTACTGCAACTTTACAACAGAAAGAGACTTCTAGCAATATTACAGGCTACAGAAATATTGTAGTCTGCAATGACCACAAAGAAACACTTCATTAGTATGTAGTTTTTTGTTTCAGAAGGACAATGAGTCTGAAAAGAGTAAAATTTTTTAAAAGCATTTGAAGGCTCAGAGCAAAACAATTTCATGAATTATATTTTCACACAGATACAAATTTAATTATTACATTTATTACATAAAAGGCAGTTTAGCACCCACTACAAGGAAACATAAATAATTTAACACTGACAGGTTTTGGAAAATCCGATGGCAAGTTGCTTAGTTTACAGCAGGGCATTAAGAACAGCTCACAGCTGGCTCCATGTAAGTGAGCATATGATCTCAGAACCCAAGGTACAAGGTGTACAACAATGTCAAATGGCACTTCACAGAGCTGATTTCGGATGTCTAGAACTTAATAGGTTGGTCTCAAATATATCCTTGGCAAGGGAGAGTTACCCACACTCTTCCTGATTCTTCCCAGTACTGTTGGTTCAAAGGATACCTGACAGAGCACACATCCAAGCTGCTTCCAGACTTGGCTCAGCTCTGCATGTTTGTGCAGCAATGCTTCAGATCTAATGATCCCTAATGCAACCAGTTGCATGGACATTATGATACCTAAACATTCAAGTTGAGCCTCAAAACAACACTGGGTGTGAGAACTGTGGCATTATGTAAGGGACTTTAGCTCTATATTATTTTAAATAAAGGAGAATGGACTACTTCTGTCAAGAAACAAAACCAGATTACAGTAGCTTGGTTTGTCTCATACTGCCACCTACTGAAAAAAAGCAAGCTGCTTACTTCTCTACAAAACTGTTCTCTTTGTGATTCTTCACACTTCATCTCAGAGCAAGATGTGATTATATTTCCTCAGTTGCGAAGAAATCTGCAAAACCTTCTACTCTTCCATTCTTACCACCACATAATGCTGGAAGTGTCCAGCATGTGCAAATATAAAGACACTATTTATGAGACACTAAAGTAAATTCCTGGGCCTACAGCAGAATTCAAGTGCCCGGGTATCACCCAAGGAGAAAGTTTAGGATTGTTGTGAGGGTCTAAATAATTAAAGCTGATGGGTTGTATCAGTCAGCACAACCTCTGTGCTGAGGCAACGATCACATGCTTATTCCCATTCTGTCTGTGGAGCCTGTTTATTTATCCAAATCAAGCATAAGATAATTTAGCAGAAAAATGTAAGAAATAGTGAAATGACAAACCAGTGAGGGTCATTAAATATTCTTTAGCACATTCCTAAGATTCAGTAATTTTGTAAGAGACAAACTGAATAAGCCACTGAAGAGCATTTTACTTCCTACTTACCCCCTTTTCTGTTGCACAAATATCTGTATTTCCATAAAGTGTTCCAAGACCAATGACTTTGCCACCATTTGTCCGTATATCGATTTTATGGCTCTGAAAAAGGTTTAAAAAAAAAAATCACACACTTAGGACAACCATAATTTAAAAATAAGTTCTTATTTTTCAAGTTGTACCACATTAACCACCTTGGATGACAAATTTCCATTTTACTGTGAAGGTTTCTCCTCAAGTGATTGCCAAATGTTTATTGCATAGAATCATAGAATGGCTTGGGTTGGGTGGAACTTTAAGATCAGCTCATTCCAACCCTCCTGCCATGGGCAGGGATACCTTCCACTGGACCAGGTTGCACAAAGCCCCATTCAACCTGGCCCTGAACACTTCCAGGGATGGAGCATCCACAGCTTCTCTGTGCAACCTGTTCTGGTGTCTCACCACCCTCACAGTAAAGGATTCTTCTCTAATATCTAATCTAAGCTTACTCTTTTTCAGTTTGAGGCCATTCCTCCTTGTCCTGTCACTACATGCTCTCTACTTTTCCAGTGGAGTCAAACTCAAAACAAGTCACCTTTCCCCTTGATTTTCAATATAGGTGGGTGGTTGTAGTGGGGTTTTTTGTTGTTGGTTTTTTGTTGTCATTTTTGTTTTAACTAAAAAAACATTCACTCACTACTTGTTAAAAGAAGGAGCGGGGAAGAAAGAGGGAACTCAGTCTTCCACTGAACGTGTGTGAGATGCCTGGAAACTCTTGTTACCACTGGCACAGTCACAGAGTCAGAAGTAATTGCTGAACATGCAAACAAAATTAAAGGTCTCTCTGGTCTCTGTCACTGCTAAGCTGACAGACTGCGATAAGAGCAGGAAAAAATTAAAAAGAAACAGCACTGCTTTCTCAATAAAGAATTTGTCAATAATTCATAATCTGAAGAAGACCTAGACAGCATAACTGTATTTTGCAAATACTGCTGCCATCAGCTGACCTAGGTGGAAGGGAGAGGTGAACTCCACTTTAGCTAACTAAAAAGTAAAAAAACCCCACACCACTGAAAAAAAATCCCAGTAAAGCAACCCTCAACAAATCCCACTGGCTGGGTAATGCCTACTGCACCAAAACTGCCAGACAAAATCCATTAAAAAACCTCACACAGAATACTCATCTTTACTGTTGAAGCATTAGCATCCATGATGAAGGAAAATAGATATGATATCTCCAGGTCTTTTGTAAGGACACCTTAGAGTCTACCAAAAAGCAGCATAACTTTCGAGGTTTAAGTTATACAAACAGCTTCTTGCAGTCTGTAGCAAGGCAAGAGAATTAGCAGTTCTGAAGATGTTTCCTAGTAATCTCCACATGACCTGATTCTTTTATTTAAAGTCATTCATTGATCAATGATCATTTGCTCTCTACTGAAAAGAAAGGGTCTCCTGCTGTGTTAAGTCAATGAGGTCTGTGAACAGCATGACAGTGAAGCAATATTGAACAGTTTTAATCCATCCAGGAGAGGGCACTGTCACTTCAGTTTGCTCCGAAAAGCACATTCCCTAAAGGAGAATCAAGTCTTGTCCTCCACCACAGCATCTTGTCTATAAGGGTTTTAGTAGTTTTGGAAAAACCCTAAAGGTTAATACTTCTGTTTCTTACTAATGATTCTGCTTCATTGAAATAGAGAGTATAATTCCTGAAGCTGTGTTAGAAAAAATGAGTTCCAATCCCCTTACTAGAACTACAATACTTCTTAAAAACAAGATGAGGCTAAAGCCTGGCTGTATGGCTAAGAGATACAGTAACTGAACAGCTGTTTACTCCTGCAAATACCTATAGGGTTGCAATTTTAATTCAAACCCTTCATCTCACTACTTCAGAGTCAATAAAACCCAAGAGTGGCAACACATCTTCTTTAGTACTATTTGTTAAAGCCATCACAGTAACTAGAACAAAGACAAGCAATCACCTCTCATAACACAAAAGAATACTTAGGTTTAAAAAAGCCCAAGCCTTATAATTTAACGAACCTTTGTTTTAAAAAGAATTTCAGTTGAAATCTGCCATTCTTTCTTGATACATCAAAATTCTAAATGGCTTCTGGAACAGAGTTCTCCCTCTCACCTGAGGCTTAAGGGAGCAAAGAAGCTTCCCGTGGCCACCGACTCAGTGGAAACACAGAGGTGCACACACAGAGGAAGAATCCATTTTTACATTTGCCATTCTGCCAATCAAGCAAGGCTCAAAGCTGACAGAAATAAAAAGCAACACTAAGCTCATCTGAACTATAGGGAGACCATGAAGGAGCTGGTCACAAAAGCTCCAAAATGGTGACTTTGCAGCCTTCTTTTCAGTTCAATACAGTCTCAAGGAAAGCAGAACTGACCCAATTTTTAAAATTCAAGATTTTTCACATCTCATATTGTGTTTGAGACAAGATTCCCAGGATATTAGTTAGCAGTCTTTCCTCAATATCCACTTTTTCCAAGACATCATAAAAATTCTTGACATGATGGCAGGCTGTGATTACTGTTATTATTGCTGGTTAAAACCACTTTGTTTTCTCATATTATGTAGTTTCTCATGCACTGCTACTGTCATTATTGTACAGAGTAATTTTTAACCAAAGTTTTAGACAGGCAACACTGTTGTTAGTACTGTTAGTACTGTTAACTTGTTGTTAGATTTCGTTACCTTCATATGACTAATAAGACCAGTTACACAGAACCTGAAAGGTGCAGGTTGTGTGTAGTTCACTGAAGGTGGAGTAAGTAAACCTAACTCTTTTGTAGACTAAATCTCCGCCTAGGTTCATTTTCCCCCATGTGCATTATAAAATCATCTCTTACCACAGTAGAGAAAAATGTTGATTTTTCCTATCAAAAAAAAAAAAAAAAAAGAAAAAAAAGACACCCAAACTTAAACTTAGAAATTGCCATATCTGAAATGCCCTTCTTTTGAATTTATATCAATTCCTGCAGGTACAATTCCAAATCTTCAAGTCAATTTGGTTCCAAATAGCACACAAGTCAGATAAACTGTGAATAGTTTTACAAAAGCTTATGTCAGCAATGTTGAAGTCTTAACCTTGAAGAACAAGGAGGTCATGACTATGATATTATACAGTATTTATCAGATATATTTCAGTCAGGTATTTTGCACATGTGAAGTGTAACTCCTGATTGAGAAGTACCCTAAAGGGTTTGTCAATAGCACTGATATATCAATTATTAAAAAAAAAAAAAAAAAAACAGCAGTGTCTTGATTGAGCAGGCATAGCTATTAACCCTCTAGACAGGAAATCTCAGTGTATCTTTTTTCATTGAGGGGCAGGGCAGACAGAGATCAGGTTTACTGCTGTCACTCTTTGTGCTGTCTTTGGCTATCACTCATGCATGGACTTTGTGTCGTAATTGTATGCAATAATTAAAGGTGAGGTGCTACATACATACTACAAGCATTATAACGAGAAATATCTGAGTACTTCTCATCTCCAAAACTTAACTGGTATTTAAATTTTTATACTATATTCCACTACACAATCCCTTTTCAAACACTGTCTGAGAGGGTTCTCTGTACCTTTATTGACTGCAAGACACTAGTCCCCTTCTCCGTTTCTATTTTGCAGTTGTCACATTCTATTTTCTGAATCTTCACGCAGCCAGTCCCTGATGTTTTGATATCCAAATCTAGAATTAAAAGAGTTTTATTAGCAACAGAGTGAGGAAAGTCAGATCTCTTTAACACAGTGTTTGATCACTTTATGTAGTAACTATTTGTAGTAGGGGAAAAAAGCAGCTTCTTTCTTACTTTAGAAGCTTCTTGCAAAGTTTGACCACGTGCTTTCAATTGCATGACTACTCCCTATCAACAATCGACCCTGAAAGTTCAATAAGCCTGGGTACAAGCCCTCCAGCTTCAGGAGAGAACATTAAGAGGCAGCAGAGTGACTGTAACCTCTGGCAAGGAATCAGCAGGGTGTGGTTCCTCGGTGAAGTTTTATTGTTTTCAACTCCACTCCATCTCACAGCTACCCCAGTCACCAGTTCTGTTAGAAACTCTCCTGAAACATCTGGGCACCCTGACACGGGTTTTTGAGGTGGAAGATTGGCAGGTTGTCTGAGACCACACATAGAGGTCCAACAACACAAATACATAGGCCTTGCTTAGGTTTGTGCTGCTCAGCTAGCCAGTGGCACAACCCAAACCCAGGTATAGAAGTGTTTGCTTGTGTCATTCTTCCCCAGCCTTCTGGAAAGCTGACTTACTCTCCTGGCATGAAGCAGCATGTTTGCCTCCAGTTTGAATCACCTCACCTTGTTACTGTTCATGCTCCCACAAAAAAAAATCACTAGGTCTTGTACACAATAAAGCAGCAAAAGCATCTCTTCTACCACTTGAGCTCACTCCTGAGTCTAAGGAACTGGGAAGAAGTTCAACAACGTTAAGTCTGCAGATTGTGACTATATTGATAATAACTTGTATTAATGATCACCACAATGACTGGCAAAAGGTAAAGGCAGAAGAGGAAAAAAAGTGGTTTTGTTCTTCTAAGGATAGAAGGCAGAAAGGAGAAAAAGAAAACAGGAATCAGAAGTGTTTGCTGCAAGATACATAACTGAAAGACTAAGAGAGATAGTGAGCCCCACTACTCTCTGAAGAAAAGGAGTTTAGCTGGGAAAGAAACCTTCACTTAAGCACATGTGAAAGTCCTTCCTTTACCTCCACTGCCCACTAAAGTGACCAGCAGTACCAGAAGAAGAATCAGAGTACGCATAACCAGCTTTTGTCCCCATGAGATTCCCAAGTTAGACAGACCCGTGACCCAGCAGAGCCTGCTGCCCAGGACATGAGCTGGAACCATGCTGACAGTAAGCCTGAAGACCATGAAGAGACTGAGAGTCCTAACAAATGAAAGCTCTGCCACCTGACAAACCAGTAAACCCAAAGGAGAGAGCTAAAACACACAAAATTTTTGCTGCAAGTGTATTACTTTATTGCCCCAGTAAGCAAAGAAGTTAAATTTAGTGAAGGATATAGACTGTGTTCACAAGTAACAATGCCCTAAGAAAGCAGGCTATGAGAGGTGGGCTGGATAATTCCCAGAATGTTGCTTTATTTGCAGATACTATTTTCTTAGCTTCTTCACAGAAGAGTTCCAAGAAAAAGATCCCATGACCAAGACTGTAGTCAAACTACATTACTTTAATTCAAGTAAACTCTATGATACAC
>NW_020955694.1:136590-137602 GCF_003031625.1 Empidonax traillii
GTAACAATGCCCTAAGAAAGCAGGCTATGAGAGGTGGGCTGGATAATTCCCAGAATGTTGCTTTATTTGCAGATACTATTTTCTTAGCTTCTTCACAGAAGAGTTCCAAGAAAAAGATCCCATGACCAAGACTGTAGTCAAACTACATTACTTTAATTCAAGTAAACTCTATGATACACTTTGAGGCACGTAAAAGCACAAAACCAGGCTAAGTGAACTGTGGACTATCATCAGATGCTTGAAGGCCACCTCTACAAGGTTTTATGTTGGTAAAGCCTAAACAGTTTCACTAGATTAGAAATATATGAGTGATATCTGAGCTATTTCAATTTGATCAGTGCTGACTTACAGGTTCTAAAGGTTAGCCAAAACTTTTACATAAGATTTTACTTCTCAGGGAGCAGTTGGATTGTTTAAACAGAGTTCCCAGAGAGACACAAACAGAAGCACTCTCCAAATACCTACGTTTGAAACAAAATGTCCTTGCACAGTAAAAACCTGAAGAGTTCAAAAAGAAAGCAATGTTATTTTTGAAAGACAAGCTATCTTGCCTAAACTGCTCCAGTCCCCCACTGGAGAATTGTGCAGTCCTTGGGAAGATCTACATCCAATAATTCTGTTATTTTGCTTTCTGAGAAGAGTCTCCAAAACTCTGTTTGCTTGTGCAAACCTTTGAATTCAATCAGCTCGATACCCTCTTGCCCTTACTGCTTCTGTCAAAAGGGGTAAAGGAGTGAGGAAAAGGCTTGGAAGCAGTCAGTTTGTTATAAGTTAAGCAATAAAAACCGGGCTGCAAAGCTGCAATAAAGAAATAGTTTATTACAAAAGCAATAAAACAAGCAAAAAAGGAACAGTGCACCGGGCTGTTTTTGCACTGTGGCAAAAACCAGCAGCTACTACAAGTTTTGGGTCCCCTTTTTATGTCCCTTTGGCTCCGTATTTCGCAATCCGAAGTCCGGTCTCACGCATGCGTAGGTCCCAGGAGGTGTCTTGCTTAGATGATCCTATCTGT
>NW_020955694.1:137629-138993 GCF_003031625.1 Empidonax traillii
CTGTGCCCCAGCCTGAAGTCAGACATAAGATGTTTATTGGAGTTTGAATTCTCACAAGGAAAGTGTATTCCGTTTTCTTCTTTCCTGGAAGGAGGATTATCTGGTCTAGAATTCTTTCCTGGAGTTCCTGGAAGGTCTGATTGTCCATTTATCGTAAGAAAAAGGTTTGTGTATTTACCTGTCTGTTTTTCGGATAAGACATTCCTGGCAAACATTGTCTTAGGTTTTACTGGAAAAGGGGTTTGTTACAAAACACAGAATTCTATCATTAATTTTTACTACAGAAAAAAATACAGAAGGTTATGGTTACAGAGAAATTACAAGCATTCAAGTAATTTATTAAACTCTGACGTTCCTAATTTATTACAGACAGATTTTTATGAGTTCCTAAGATGGTATAAAGTAGTCACAAAATCCCATGGAAGAGGCAGCCAAATATTTGCCTTGTTAGAGATAAACATTCACCATCTGTCCACCTTTCACAGAGCAAGAAGTCTGAGATAAAAAGCACACCAGGGTCTCACAGCCTCTTCCAGATCTGCAGCTGCCACTGTAAGCCTGTGGTTCCATGGGTCTATTTTTCAGTAGCACTGCCAACATAACCATTTTATCCCATGTTTTTAATTTCTGGTGTTACTTTCCAGCCCCCGTAGAAAATTTAAGGTTTACAGGCATACCTGATGGGACTGTATCGCTGTGGGAAGGAAGACCTAAGAGATGAGGGAGCTGCCTCCACCAGCACAGTTCACCAGGAGAAATGTCCTTGAAAACACAGCCTAAGGGATGATAAGATCTTCCTTCCATCCCCTTTTGACTACCATGAGCAGTGTGGAAGCACTGTCAACCCTTGCTTCCCTCTGTGCCCAGCTGTTTCTCTTTTCTCACATTCCTCCACACCTGGCTGAATCCAGACAGTATGTTTAAACACAGTGAGAATTCAGAACCCTTAAGAACACAGGGAGTGACAAGCACAACTCTTGTAGCAGATGCCATATCCGTGAAGAAAGAAGAGGTGAAATTAAAACCACGCCCAATTCAAAATTTCTGTTGCACTGAAGCAGTGCAGGGTTGAGCTAGTTTGTAGGAAAATGTACAGTTCAACTTTTTCTGTTTAGGTTAATTCTGCCTTGCAAATTAATTTCAAAACTTTACTGGTAATAAAATTCTTATCCAGACATATAGTAGACTGGTGAAATAATACTAATCCCCATCTCATTGTCTGTCATTATTGAAGAATGGCTGACTTGTAATGACTACTTTGGAAAACAGTTCTGAACCCTGCCTTTTCTGCCACATCCAGATTGTGCTCTCCTATATGAAAAGCCAGCACAAAGAACCCTCCAAAGCAGTGGCATCCAGTATTG
>NW_020955694.1:139014-268712 GCF_003031625.1 Empidonax traillii
CTTCCTGAAGCAGTGATAGAAATCTCCACGAAAAGCAGGCTAAGAGCTGGATAATACTGCCAGTGAAATTTTAACAAGGAGGAACAGGACACAATCCATTTCAGAGCCAAAATTCCAGAAAATATCCAGTTTGTTTCCTCCTTAGCAAAGATGAGGACTGAAGCCAACTTTAGCCACACAAACCTTAAGGAATGCACTGAAAGCTATAATATTTGAAATAGACTGAAAAATTATTTTCAAGTGACTCAGCAGCCCTGGACTACTAGAATTATCTCAAATTATGGTTATACAAGACCTCAGCTGAGTTTATTTCTGAGCACTTAGCCAACAGACATTAACCAGATCTTCAGGTTTAATCAGCACATGCAGTTCAATACGCCAAGACACAGCACTCTCACTATGTGCTCCAAAACTACAGCCATGCACCTACTACACTCTTCCTGGAATAAACAGATAACACATATACGAGGCTTGAAGGAAAACAAACTAGATTAGAATTCATTGACATCTAGTATTTATGAAGGTTAAACAAATCAGAGGATTATCAGATCATGTATGATATTGAAATACTATAGAGTGCTTAAAACCAAACACTAAAACAGAAATAGAGGATCTGTCAGTATTTGCCCTACTAAGCTGCTTGCACGTTGCCTTTGGTTTAAAATACATACTTAAGTTCAGCATCCTCCACACATGCTCTTCAAGCTCTAAGGAGTTTTAGATGACTTAGAGCTTCCTGGATAAGCTCCAACCTAAATTGCGAAAGCTGTTATAAAATGCCTTAAATTCCAAAATGAAGACAGAAGCTCGAACAGTGTAAAGACATTCACATCAACTTCTCAGCTTCTTACAGGTGAGTGACAAAAAGAGTTCAGACAAAAAGGTCTAAGCAGAGCCAAATTAACATCCTCTTCACACATTCTAGATAGGCTAGAGAAAAGCCAAAGTCTTGGCAGAGCAACAACAGTTCCTTTCTCTTTTGAGATGTGTTTTTACAAGGGATAAGATCTTTTGCTTTTGCAATATTTATTGGATAATTCTTCTCTAAATAAATAAGAGGAGCAACTCAAGCACAAGATATTACAAAAGAACACAAAGTAGAACCTCACTGGCAAGCAGCAATTCTATTTCACTGAATAAAAAAACCAACTTGACCTTTTAGGAAAGATATCCCCCGACACGCTTGGATAACAGCATGAACAGACAATACTAACATCATGCTAATTATGGGGTGACAAACAGCAGTTCATAGAATGGCATTATAATCCATACACTGTCCAGGGAACCTGAATGGCATGAGCTTACCACAAACCCAAGTGGAACAGCTTAGAAACCTACAAACTAAGAAAAACTGTTTCAAGAATAAAGACCACAAGATGGTCTGTAGTGTTGGCTGTCATTCAGAATATAGTAAGAATCTCAAAGACAGGACAAAAGCTAAACTATTTTTTCCATTAATTAGGATTTATTTTTGAGATCTTTAGGAAGCTTTCCCACATTGAAACTCTTTATGAAGCCTGAGATTCTCCAGATCTTAACACAATGAATTCTATCCCCCAGGAGTAACCAAGTCTGGAAGTGACTTGTAAGAGTCACTCAGAGATCCTGGAGAAACTGAAATATTAAATGACCAGCAGCTACAGTGGGCAGATACAACCGGTACCAGAGTTAAAGGGTAAAAAATGGAACCCCAGGTTTGTTTGATTCTCAGTAATTCTGGGGTGGACTCTACTTTGGCTTGTCTGTAGTACATTCATAATCTTTACACTTGCCAAGCAGAGGATGAAAAGGAAAGAAAGAAAAAAAAGCCATAACATTGTAACTGAAAATTATTGGTAGAGTCAAATCTTAAGTCTCTTGCAGAAGAGAGTCCTGCTACAGTTCAGTGACAGAGTCAATGAATACAGAGGTAACACCCGTTCTGTTTAAGAGAATGAACTTGGATTTTCAGATGCCTTTAACAATACCCTTAGTTCAATATTGTCTTTTAGCTATAAGCTACGTACCACCTTCAACACTAAAACAATTCAGAAGTTAGCAAAAGTAACAAGGTTGAAAAATTTCACCAATGACACCAAATTATCGAGACCAGTTAAAAATTCACTGATGAACTGCAGAAAGACCTTGGAATACCCTATACTCAAATGATAAAATAGCAGGAAATTGAATTGTGGGACTGTGGCAAGAGGCAGGGAGTTTACCAGGAAGTTTTCACTCTGAAACTGTTTACATGTGTGCATGGACACCAGGAAGAGAGATCCACTGAGGGGCTGAGCTGTATCAGGCTCTGAAAATCCTGTGACGAAAACACAGCTTAAATGAAGGGAATACTTAAATGAAATATCATTTATGTTTCTTCTGCTCTTACTCTTCCCTGAGCATCTGTTTCTGACTGCTACCAGAGGAAGGACAGTGGGCAGCTGGACTGGTACAAATCAGTACAACCATTCTAACACACTGAGGGCAGGAAGGGTGAGATGCCCCTGATTTTATTAACAAAATAACAAAACAGACTATATGTTTTGATAAAGATATTTAAGAAACAGTCCTTTAGTTATAAACAGCATTTATAAAAAAAAAAAAAAAAAAAAAAAAAAAAAAAAAAAAAAAAAAAAAAAAAAAAAAAAAAAAAAAAAAAAAAAAAAAAAAAAAAAAAAAGTAAATTAAGTAAATTATAGGGATGAGTAAGACTGGAAAATGTGAGAATGTCGTTATGTCAAACCCATGGCACTTCTCCAGTTTGAATTATATACAGTTCAGGTCCTTCTAAAAGAAAACAAGAGAAAAAAGGCACATGACAGAATTTTTCCTAAGATATAAAGGGGAAAAAGTAAGATAAGATAAAAGGTGCAAAATGTTTTTGCTGTGTCACGTTCTACAAAAGTCATAGATGACACAGAGTTTGTGATCTGATGACAGCTTTAAACTTTGTAACTCATAAAGGCATTTTGTTTGTTTGAGGGTTTTTTTCTGCACCTTTTTTGCCTAAAAAACATTTTAAATTTTAAGTTCATTTAATTAAAAATAAAAAGTTGTGCTGATGGCGAGGAAATAAGTGCAACGTTCTTCTATCTTAGAGTTACAAAAGCACCATAAATTAAATACAATTAAATCTGACTTCTAACAGGGATGGGCACAATCTGCAGAGCTCTGGTTTAGCTTTGAGCACTTCTACTTGCACAAATCCATAGGAATAAAAATGGGAACAGCCCTTGGAGAGCAAGCGTGCACAGCACATGCTGAGGAGGGATTGCTGCCTCCGAGCGGAGGTTACGCCTTTTCTGGAGCAGCAGGTGCCGGAGCAAAAACATCGTGCTGTAACTACTGCTCACCAGCGGGAACTACAGCGCTAACTACTGCCGACAAAGAGGTCCGCAAATCGAAATCAACCGAAACATGTATCCAAACACCCACGGAGACAAGGAACAGAAGACCCGGGGCGCTCCGAACGCCCCGATTCGCGGGGGGCACGATGCCCTTCCCGCACACCGGCCCCAGCCGCGGCAGTGAGAACTCCCCCGAGGGGCTCCCGCGCACCCACCGAACTTCACCGGCGTCCGCACGTCCACGGCGGCCTTGCTGTCCACACCGTCCGCCACGATCGCCACCTGTCCCAGCGCCTCGTCGTGCTCCACCCGCACGGGCTCCCGCTCCCCCTCCCGCCCGCGGGGCGCGGGGCTCCCGCCGCTCACGGCCACCAGCACGCGGTCCGCGCCCGGCCAGCGCTGCGGGTCCAGCGGGCGGACGGTCACTTGGCACGGCAGCCGCACCCGCAGCCGGCCCCGCGGGCTCACGGGCAGCGCCCACTCCCGCGGCGCGGGCGGGCCGGGGCCGCTGCGCCCGCGGCGAGGGGGGACGGGCGGCGCCCACCGCCCGCCCACCGCCCGCACGGCCAGAGCCGCCCAGCGCGGGGCGAGCACCCTCATTGCGGCCGGCGGGGCAGGAGCCGCCGGGAGCGGCGGCGGGAGCGCCCGGGACGGACGGGACCGGGACGGACGGGACGGAGCCGCTCCCCCGGCACGGCCCTGACCCCCGCCCGGTCACGTGACGCGGCCGCACGCGGGGAGCGGCCCCGGCGCGGACGGCACACGGGCGGTGGCCACGCCGCAGGGGCTGCTGGGAGCTGTAGTTCTGCAGCCACGGGGGGAACGGCGGCCGCGCCCGCGGGCCTATCGGCGAACAGGGAGGGCGGGGCATCGCCGAGAGTCTGCTGCGATTGGGCGACGGGGAAGGACGTCAGAGCCAATCAGGAGCGGAGGCGGGCGGGAGGCTGTGGCCCGGTTTCCATAGCGACGGGGACGCCGCTCGGGCCGTGGGGGCCCGGCGGGGGCCCGGGGGAGGCTCCGGGGGGCCGGAGCGGGACCAGGATTGGGATCGGGACCAGGATTGGGATCGGGGCCAGGATTGGGATCGGGAGAGGGAAAGCCACCGCTCCGACGTTGAGGAGGGAAGCGAATCCAGCGGCGCCGCCTCAGCCCCGTTTGAGGAGTTCCTGAGCGCGACCCCCCGCGCGGGGCCCGTGTGTCGTGCGTGGGGACACGAGGTATCCCGGGGAGTGAGGGCTACGGTGCGGCGAGCTGGAAGAGACGCTGCCGAGAGTTGGTTTCCAGTGGGAGAACCATGGTGATCTGTTTTCAGCCCTCTCGGCTCCCCGGCTCGGCAGCCTCTGCGCCGCGGGATTTGGCAGCGGCGGGGAAGAGGCAGGATAAGAGCGGTGGGACCGCGGGAGGCGGCCGGGCTCTGAGTGGCAGCCTGGCAGGGAGGCCACCTGTGTTAAAATATCCTCGGTCACACGGTGAAGAAGCAGTTAGGCAGCTGTGTTGAAAAACCAGGAGTTCTTTTTCCTTCCAAGATGGTAGTGCGAAGCTCCAGAGTTGCTCTCTGTCAGTATGTTTTGGTTAATGTATTATTTATTGTTACTGCTTTTTAGCAGTTCTAAAGCCAGGCAGACAAATATTTTCCTGAGCTCTGCACAGATAGGACATGAGACAATTGTCCTTACAGGGTTTACAAACAAGTGGGGAACCATTTAATTCAGTTTTAAAGGACTTTTTTTGAGTTCATAGCCCCCATTATGATTGTGTAACAATTAAAAATAAATGAGGCGGGGCAAGTGTGCAACAGGTGATGTACAGTCAGGGGCTGCATTCATGCCATAGACGTAGTTTACTGCCAGTAACAGAGGTCAAATATGCACAGTAAGCTCAATTGTCTTAGCAGCATTGCAACACAAGAAATAATGACGTGTTATTTAATTATTGCCTCCCTTTTGCACTCCATGCATTGGTTTTCTTCTTTTTCATAAATGATCATGCAATCATGATACTTACTCATGATACTTATGAGCTTAAAATGACATCTCAGTGTCCAAGAGAAATGAAGATGGCCCTGGCTTTTTGGTCCATTGGTAATTATAACCGTGGAAAGTTTAATAAAGATCCATATTTGTCAATAAAGCCCGTAAAGTTAAGTTAAATTATTTAATTGGTTTACGTTGTTCGATCTCAAAAAAGTCATTAGATGAAACACAAAAAGAGCCAGTCTGCCTTATGATAGTTTAGTGTAGAAAAATAGAATTCTAGAAAGTCAAAAATGCATCAAGAAATATCTTGGGACATATGGAGGGTGGAAGTTATTTTTTTCAAGTCTTCAGAAACAATTGATTTTGAGTGAAAAAGAACAGTACAGAATTCTCACTCTTAAGACTAAGTACCAAGTTTGAATGGGTAATTAAAATAGGTAGTTTGTCAGGGAAACAGTTATAGACAAGGAGTCTGATGCAATGTGCAGGGATTCCACTAGATGCCAGCTCAGCAAATGACTTTGTAGTCTGACTGTTCCAAGGGAATTCTTGCTCTAGTTAGGTTGGGCTTAACCACTGCCCCCCTTTCTCGCTGTGCCGGTGCTGCTGTTCCTTATCCCTGGCTCCTGCCTCCCTTTAAACGATAGTGCTGCTTTGGCTCGGCCCCCTTCTCCTCCAGGGCCTTGGCACTTGATTCTCCTCGTGTAGGCAGAGGTTTGTCAGCACCCACAACCCACAGTAAACTGTGCTCTGCATCATCTTTAACACCGTCAGGTTTTGTGTAGCTGAGAACTTTGTTCAAGAGACTATTCCAAGGCACTTCAGCTTCAGCTGTGTTTGTATTTCACTGCTGGTGTTGGGCTTTCTCATTAGATAAGGTCTAAGCATACTTAAATGGTCAAAAATACAAAGAAATCAGATAAAAAATATTTTCTGGGAAGAAGTTCTTTCTCCATACATATGAAACCTCATGTTTTTAATGTTTTACTTATGTTATCTATGTTTTCGCCATATTGATTCAGCTTAACTTTCATGCTCTTGTTTGGATCAGCTGGTATAGCATGTAGCACACTCCAACAGTACAACGAGAATTATTTTCATCTTCGATTTTCTGACTTGTCATTTGCAAGAAAAGAAAGCTTTATCAAATTTACAAGTGAAGGTGTAATTAGAGCTCCACTTTGGAGGTGCCTGCATGATTCCATGATTCCTTAGCAAGTTAGAATGCTTATTTGCCATTTTACCAGATATTAGTGCTGTTGTAAGTCAAAGAATATTCAATATTTCATGCAAAAGATAAAAAAGCCCTAGAAGTTATAAAGTGATATAAAATAGGTTTTGAGCCAAAACATGATTAGAGGTGCTTTTAGGTGATAATGAAAGAAAGATTACAAGGGAGGAGGAGTTAATAGAAAGGATCTACGAGGGAGGCTGTAGAAGGAATACATTTTTCTAACTTTTGTATTTGGAATTAATCATAGAATAATCACAGACTGTTGCAGGTACCCAGGGGTTGTAAATTTAGTCTGCCTGGTCAGGATTAAGTTTACTCATTTGCTATAATTGTATTGAAGAAATAATGTGACTTCACTTCCTTGGAAAATAGGACCACCTTTATTGGTGTTTTGTATTTTTTAGTGGTGTTTTTCTGAACTTTTTCCTTTAACCTTTTTAGTTCTCAAGGCATGCCTAGGGTTCAATGGGTAGAGAAAGCTTATTTTGTTTGGTTTTCCATCTGTTCTGTAGCATTGCAAAGAACAGAGTGGTTCAGATTTCAGGGATTTTTTGTTTGTTACGCTCCCAGAAACTTTCTGAGGAGATTAAGTTCCTCATGGAAGCCATGCGAAATGGGGAGTGGCAGGTCTTACCATTCAGATTCTCCTCATCTTAGCCATATCTAACTTGAACTCCAGCAGATAAAGTCTATGTGTGACTCAGGGTGACTCCATCCCACATAGCAGAGACTTGAAAACAAGGGTAAACAGTGGAACTTTTCAAAAAAAATTAAGCAGTACAGGTACACAGCATGCTCTCACTTCCCCAGATAGCTGTCTATGAGCTTGCACAGTCTGATCAAACAATCCATTCTGATTTACATGTGTATTACAACATTGTATTGTACATGATGTGACTTTAATTTTAATTATAATTTAATATTGGCGTGGCTTTGTCATTTAAAGACACATCCCTTCATGCTGAAGCACAGGCTCTGCCCAGTTAAAACTGAAGATCTGCTGCTTTAACTTCTGGAAAGAAACATTAGAAAATAAAATATTAGGGGATGAAAAGAAGATCACTGTGTGGTTGAATAAATCTATAGTACTCCTATGTTATAATTATTATCTGTAGGTCTCATCTCTTCCCTTCTCCTTGAAGAGGATATGGTAGAACTGGAAAAATTTTGGAGAAGGATGATAAAGACATAGAAGGCAGAGAAGGGCTATCATGCCAGTGACAACAGGTAGATTGACTGCTTCAGCCTAAACTGTCAAATAAAGATACAACATTAGAAATAAACCTAATGCCATAGAAAAGTTCTGATTATTCAGTCGCTCATCCAGTAGAAGAACTAGGAGCCATCAAGGAGCCATATTCAAAAGCAACAAGAAGCACTGGTTACTCATGTCATGCAGAGGTAAAATCAAAATCTCCCTTCCACTTGGTTTTGCCAATAACTGAAAGTTTGCATGAGTTAAGGACAAAGGAGATGGGTTCGGGGAAGCATCACCACACCATGACTGGTGGATACTTCTATCCCTCCCCAGGCATCCAGTGTTGGTTGCAATCTCTGTGGAGATCCAGATCAGCTTCTGGTCTGATATCACCGTTCCTATGTTCCAACTGCATTACAGAATTTCTGTAACTAATGTGAAATGCTACGTCAATTGTCTTTCAGGGTGACTTTTATTTTTCAATATTTATGTACAAACGGAGGTAGCATGAAGAGGTACATAAATATCCTGAGGTTTAGATTGAATATGAGGAAAAATTTCTTCACTGGAATTGGAACAGAATTCCCAGGGAAGTAGTTGACTCACCACCCCTGGAGGTATCCAAATTATGTGTAGGTGTGGCACTTAAAGACATGGTTTAGCGATGGACTTGGCAGTGCAGGGTTAACAGTTGGACTCGATGATCTTAAGGATCTTTTCCAAACTAAATGATTCTATGCTTTTAACTCTATAAATGCAAGGGATTAAAATAAAGTTTAAAGGGGTTCATCAGTATATATTAATGTAATCAGTTACTTGAAATGTACTTCCCTCAACAGAGAGTTTTACAAATTTTGTGTCTTCTAAATTAGTCTGGTTCGTGCATTCATACATGGAACTGCACCTCTTTATGCTCAGAATCAAATTGTACTACTTTTTGCATCTGTCACTCTGGAGTCAATGCAGCACAGTGTCACCTACCTGGATTCTGCAGTGACTTGTGTGTGGACATTGCTGTTTGCTTAAGGAAAGATGCTGAAATTAGCTTGGGGAATCTGAGCTCACACTTTTATTATTGCTGTCCTGAAACTTTCACAAGACAATTCTCAGCCTGACTTGACCCAGGTTCCAAAACAGGCTTGCAATTCCCATTCTCTGCAATTCTGTATCTTGGATCAAGGTTGTGATATTATTTGCAGTTCTGCAGTTTGAAAACATCCATATTTGTTGAACTTTTCTGTAAAGTTAGAAATCATGCCAGTTTTCATTTCTATTTCCATTTGACAGTTTATTTATCAGATGCTACAAATGTACACCTTTTCCACTTTACTTTTTGAACTTTATAAATCTGATTTTGTACAAGCTGAATTTTAAATTTAATTATGCAGCAGGTAATGGGAGAATGCTAAACTTATTTTAATGTCCTATAAACATACACGTTTTGTTACAGTCTGTCCCTTCTTAAAACAGAGTGGAGACAAGGGCTTGTCACGCTAGCTAAGGCTGTCTAATGGTTTTTCTCTGTCTCAGCTATCTATAGTTGTGTCTTAATATAATATCATAGACTCTTCAGATTCAGAAGATTTTTTTTTTTGTTCTCTCCCTGCTCAGCAAACTGGAGTCTTGGTGAGGACCCTTTTTTACTCCTGCGCTCTGCGAGGAAGTATATTTTTGACTGGTGTCAACTGTGTGTTTCACATACAAATATTGACAAAAGTGCCTACACCCATAAAACTCTCCGATTTTGGCATTGTTCTGCTTGGAGTTTCTGCCACAGTGGTTTTCCCTCTGTCTAAATTCTTCCAGTATGTTCAGAGGAACAAATAAAGCAGCAGCAGCCATAAATATGAGATGCATATGCTAAAATATTCAACAGTTATTTATAGATGAAAATTGCTCTCTGTTTATAAATGTATATAGATGTTTATGTACAGTAATCAGAGTTTATTTCTTGGCCCCTATGATGTTTACAGTTATTTCACAATGTTTTGACTCCTCCTGGAGGGATCACGGAATTGCTTTTTTTTCCATAAGCAAATACAGACACTGAAATCTCTCTAAAAGTCAAAATGTCCCTGAAGGAATTCCAAACAGCACTGAAGAAAGCCATAAACTTCTCAGTTTAAGCTTCACTACCTTTACAGACAAGTGACTTTTCAAAAGGTGAATACAAACAACACAACATATTTGTATCCATTTTCCCACCACAGTTATAAAAAGAAATTATGTTTTTCTTAACTGTTAGCTTTCTGGCTGTGGAATGCAAATTGCTCCAGCTGTTTCATTGGAGAAATATGGTATATACTACTGAAATAATCTCAAAATTTTTTCTTCATTTTGTTAGAGTTTTAATTCTGATTTATAATAAAAAGCTCTCTTGTAAAAAGGAGAAAGGTCTCCCATGTGTTATGTGAAAGGCTGAATGATGTCAAGACTGAATAATTTGAAGTGAGTTCTGCATCTTTAGCAGCTGATATGGGTTTTATAATGATTTTGTCCCACAGCACAGTACAATGTTCTCTGCATAATGATTACCCTGCATAATAATTAGCCTAGAAAGACCTACTGGTGTCACATGAACATTTGCAGAAGTTGTCGGTCTTTCTCCCAAAGTTTGAACTAAAATGCCGTGATACTGATTTGTCAATTCCTGTCACCTGCAGACAACTTCAGTGAACTCTTGAAGGAATTCTTGAATTCCTCCATCTACACTCCATCTCTCTCTAGCATTATGATTTGCTCTACAAATGCTCGGGGCCCCCATCTCACTGTGTCATGACAACATTTCTGAGTGCCTCAGAAGTCTGTCTTCCCCTCTCTTCCCTCTGCAAGATGCTTGTAGGCTCTCTTGTAGGTCATCCCATATCTCTCATATCTTGGTCCTAAAATGTTTTGTCTTCCTTCATGCTGCTCCATGCAAAAGGTTGGTAATTTTAAACCCTCTGAATACAAAACTCTTAAGATACTGTTATGCCAGAGATGGGTTTGTCAGCTATTAATTGACATTTGATATAGTGATGAGTACCAACCTGATAGACATCACTGCCTTAGCAGGGTACCAGGAGCATTGTATCCCCTTGTATTTCACATCCCATTTCCCTCTTCCATCTCAGCATTTTCACACACCCCAGCGAGTTCTGATGACAAATGCCTGGGAACATAATTCTCAAGTGCTGGACTTGAGTGTTTACACAAAGTGTAAGCACAAAGTGAAGTTACATGAAACTGTAGTAATTTTATGGCATTAGGTCTCATCTTGCTCAGAAGCAATTAGCAAATGTCTTTGATATAACTGTTCCTAGTGCAAGTCTCTTAGAAATTTCTGTTCCTAAATCAGAACTGTGAACATGGGATTTTCTCAAATATAAATGTAGGGAAATTATCTTTTCCGATAACCCTACTTGTTCCAGCGTTCTTTTCTCTCTCTCTATGTATTTATTAAAAGACTGTGTTTATCTAATTTGAAAAAAGAGCTTTTTCAGGGTAAAGCTTATACCGAGCTATGGTTTTGAAATTTGACTTTTAGCTTCTTTTTAAGCTCCTTCTTTTGGGTAAGAAAAAAAGTTATTCCCACACTTACTAGGGATCAAAATACAGCTTAAATCCTGTGAGTTTTATTATTACTCTTGAATTAGCTCACTTGGATATTTTTCAGGGTCATATTATTTTAACTGAGGTCACATATTGAAAATGTAAGCTGGTACATAACTGAAATGTTAGTACTGCATAGGAGCTCTGACATTAGGAGGTCTCAAAATAATTATTTTTCCAGTATTTTTCTGTCTCCTATTCTCAGATTTTATATCCTGTTTTCCCATTTTGTATGGTTTCTGGGTTTATTTGATGAGTTTGGTTTTTGTGTTTAAGTATGGCCATGAAATGACTTACAGACATGAATAACTTTGATGATATTACTCACACAAGTTAGAGCAGTTCTTGTCCTGAAGATCTCCATGTTTTGTGAAGTGGTTCCTTTTGAATGTAATTACTCCCTACCAGGTGAAGGGACACTGAAGATTGGGCTTGAATTGAGTGAAGAAAAGGGGAAACACATCCCTGAATTAGTTTTATGGAAAACACAAAGTTCATAGCACTTGGAGATTTTTTGTATAAAGACCAGCCTGAGGGCAATGGCTGGACTGCCCCATGTAACAGAGTTTCAAACAAGGCTGGTCAAAGCCCTAAGCAGGTCAGTGTAGTTGTGAAGTTAGCCCTGCTTTGAGCAGGAGATTGGACTAGGTGACCCCAGAGGCCTTTTCCAGCCTAAACCTGTTATTAAGTATGTGTTCTTTAAAAAATATTGGTTTGCACGTTGTCTAACATTTTATGTGATGGTAGCATAGCCAACTATTAGAGGATTTTAAAAATACCCAAAAGAATGACAGATAGTGCATCCTCTTATAAGTCTTTCATGAAGTTGTAACTGGAGGCTTACCCAGGTTGCTCACATTGTGACTTGTGCTGTTTGAATGTGGGTCTCACACCTTGATGTGTTTTTTTCACTACACATTTATCTTGCACAGTCATGTCTATCCCTGGATCTAATAAACTGTGTTTTGGTATTTTTGTTACTTCCTAGAACTTAAAACAATGAGTCAAGCTGGTGAAGAAAGTTCCAGTGCAACTGAGAACGAGCAACAATTGACTCCAACAATTTACAACCGAGACGAAGGATCCACCGACGTAACAGCGAGTCCTGCATTTCAGTGTTTAGATGAGGTACCATGTGCCCCAGCTTTCTCTGTCTGTAACAGTGCACACTGGGTCCAAATTTATTAATCTGAAGCGTATATTTTGTTGTTAACAATTGAAGGTTATTACCATAGACTATCTACAGCTTCCCCCCATCTTCTCTGATTTTTTTTCTAAGTGGTAACAAAATTTTGTGAAGCACTAACATGCATAATGCATATCCTTGTCAGGGATGCTGTGCTTAATAGATAATCATGTTATTTTTTCCAGTGGTCAGGACCTTAAAGAAAATAAGAATAGAGAGGTCTTGTTCTGGGTCTTGTAATATTCTAACTATAGAGGTAATTGCATCATGATTTGTAGAAAGGCTTCATAGCTGCTGAAAAAATCCCAGTTAAGTGCCTCCTGAGGCACAAGTAACTGATGCTAATACAGGAAACCTTTTGGAGCTCAGTTTCTTTTGTAGGATTTTCTGTGTTAAGGAAATTTTCAGAATAATAGAATTATTTTAGAAGTTGAGATATCAAATACATATGAAATTAAATCCTTAGAAGTGTAATGCCAGAGCAGTCATTAAGAGATATCTAATCCAAAATTTACACCGAAGTAGATTCTCTGCACATAGTTGTCTAATTTGTTCTTTAAAAGTTTAATTGATGGAGATGGCTCTTTGTGTATCCTTTTCCAGCATTTCACCATTGCCAGAGTTTTAAAAAATAAAGATGTTTTCCCTAAATCCCAGTTTAACTTTCCTTTGGAGTGAATAATGCAGCTTTCTTCTTTCTTTCCCACAGTGATGATGGAGAGCAGTCAATTTCTACCTTCTTTATATTAAACAAGTACATCTCTCTTGTATCCTTAGCAGGATTAATTCTCAAAGTTCTTACTAAAAGTTGCTTTACCTTGGGGTCTTTCCAGCTGGGATCTGCCAGATCAGTTTGCTAGCCCAGCTCTCTCTCACTGTGTATGACCCAAGGTCAGTAGAAAGGAAGGGCTGAGAATTTGCAGTGAAGGGGAAAATAGGACTGGCCTTGCCCATCCTGCCATCAGATCATACTGAACATAACATGAGGCTGCACAGTCTGTCTCTCCCTAATCCCTTGTGCATTTGAGAGGCATGGAGATCTTTGCTTTCAGCCCAGTGCCAGTAAATGGTAAGCCCACAGCTTCCAGCAATTTGGCTTCCAGTGTTGTTGCAGCACAACCTCCCTTTCTTCTCAGTCCAAGGCAGTTGCAAAAGTCCAGGACAGCTCAACTCTCAAGAGAGCTGACCTCTCACCTCACAGAAATCCTCGTGTCTACTGAAAGTATGGAAATTGCACTTTGGGGAGCACTTAATTCTCCAGCTACTCCCATAATTTTTCTATAGATTTTCAGCTGTGGTTGAAGGTTTGTGACATTGAGAAGAAGCATATGCCTAATACAAGATATCTTTACCTGCCCCTCCCTCCACCCTACCCCTGGTCCCTTCTAAAGTGTATTCTACCTTTCTGCTTTGTTTTCTTCATTTTTAGTCACGGTGAAAACTTATTTTTCTAGAGTTATTCTATTAAATTATTGGACTGTTTGGGCCACTTTTTTCTCCCAAAAAAATCTTTCCAAAGAGATTATTCTGCACATCAAATTTAAGGGTAACTTGTTTAGCTCTGATAACATTGTAAACCATTAATGGGAAATATGAGGTAACAATATTAGATGTTTGAACTCAGGAACAAAAACATGCTGTGGAAAACTAAAGTAGCAATATGCATAATATTTCATAAATGAGGTCTTTCAGTAATTTTGTCCATTTTTTAAAAGGGAACTATGACTCATTTATTCGTATTACCCTAATTTTTAACAGTTCATACTTGTGCTTTACGGATGAGTTTGGCTTTTCATCACTTATTCACATTTCCTCTCTTCCACTGACGTGTTTATTTTCCTTTGTTGAACTCTATACGTAATTCAGGGATAAATATATTACTTTGGTCACCATAGAGGTTGTTGCGTTGACTCTGGCTTCACCTTCTTGGAAGAGCTTTCAGAATTTTTCCACAGAAGAAGAATAGTATCATATTGTCTCAGTTTTACTGACTAGTCATTTATGCCTGCAGAGCAGAATATGCTTATCAGAAGGGACACTTTTGTCATTAGAAGATTTATTTGAGAACTCTCTTCCAGTGAAGCCAGTCTTGGCTTTATTATGTAAACAGCAGATATTCAAACACATAAAGAGCAAGAAATTAAACCTGCACACTCTCTCTCCTGCATTTTTAATAACACATAGTAGCATTTTTTAGCCTTGCGGGTTAAGTAACAATATTAAAAACAACAGAGGTTTGAACAAAAGCCACTCAGTTCGTTATGACTTGCTTCTTTTTCACCAAGTGTTGCTTCTTTTCACCAAGTGTTTTTCTTTATCACCAAGTTGACATCAACCTATTCTGGTGGTTAGAGGACTCCCATACATCTACAAAACGGACTTTCCACTTCTTTGAGCCTCTGTTGTTATGTCCTTGAAATAAAGACATTTGCTTTAACACTCGATTAATAGAATTTTTTGACTTGTGAATCTTTCCTTGTATCGTGTTTTCTTCCAGTGTTGGAATGAAATCAATCTGCATCGTGTTTTTTATTTTAATGCACTACAGACCTCCTAAAAGGCAGTAAAAAAAAGTGTTGATTTTTTTCGTGTACATTATCTAAATTTCAAGACCCATTAATTTTATTAAATGAGTATTTTACTAGCTGTTAGCTTCAGACAAAACAGTCTGAATTTATTCTCATCTTTTGCCTGCAAATTTATGACTTTTTTGCAAGAGATGGTAATATAATACATTTAATGTCTTCCTTTATCCTTATTTCATCCTCTTTACTGCCATTACTGCTAAAGCAGCAATTAAACTGAAATTTTCACTTGAGTAGAAGCAACAGAACATGACACAAAATTTGATTAAATGCTCAAAATTACAAGATAAGGCAGAATGAAAATAAAAAGGACCAATTAACAAATTGCTTCCTGCCCATTCTCCTAATTTTTGTCCCTGTAATTTTTGCCCTTCTCTGTACTGCATAGTAACATTTTTTTCACTCTGGACATTTAAGTTATGCTCTCCTTTCCTCCACCTGATCCAGTTTTAATGGGAACATGAATAAATAAAATATCTGTTGTCATAATGATGCTGTTGATGTTTAGTTTGTAGTCTGTTTGAGTCTTCAAATTCTCTTCTGTTGCTTAATTTTTGTTTTGTTACCCAATTCACAATCCTAGACACAGAAAAAACCCTTAGTGTACACATCTTGCCAATTTGACAATGAATCATAGCCAGCTATGCTCCAGGAACAGTTTTCCATCCTTTTGATTTTTGCAAAATTTCTAAGATTTAATAAATCTTAAGAATTGATGGCAAAATCTACTGGTTCATCTTTTTGATTCAAAAGATGGAAAAACTAGTACTCTACGGGTTCTTTCAGTTAAAAGGAGAAATGCAGCATAGTATTCCTTAATTCTGTTTAGTTAATTCTGATTATTAATGTTAGGTACAAGCTCTTTTTTTCTGAGAAACCAAACCAAACCAACCAACCAACCAACCAACAAACAAAATGGAGGAAATCAAATGATGGGTTTCTTCTCCCAGTCTGAGGTCTTTTTACCCAAGGTGATGTCACATGCTTTTTCTTTCTCTTCCTTTTTTTGGTATCTTCTTGGGCTAGAAAGACAGTTCAGTCAAATGTACACCTCCATTTTTAAAACCATACCAGAAAAGTGAGTCTGCAACATTTATCTTGCATGTCTTTGCAGTGGATGCTCTGAAGCAGCTATTAATTCTGTAAAATAGCATACATGTGAATAGAAAGTGCTTTCCTATTCACCAGATTCAGTGAGTGAGTACCTGTTTGGAAGAATCACAATCATCCCTTTCTGCTATTGAACATCATCCCTTTATGTGCTAAATCTAAACCTGCAGAAGAATAAACTCCTTTGGGAGATTTTCCTGATTGCTCTATTGCAAAATCTTGTATTCTGTATCCTATAAAGATAAAATGGCCAGTGCCCCCTGTCTGATACCAGCACCAAGTATTTAATTTGTGCTGCTTTTTTGATGGAAATTGTCACCATCATGCTACATTCCTGTTTGCTGATGTCCAAGTGTCCTATTGCCATCATCCACCAGGAAGCAGAAAGAACCTTTCATGAATATTTTTCATTGCTGTTTTGAAACTCGGAGAGTTTCTGAGATTAATGAACTTACTACCCCTGACTGCCAAAAGTGGTTGAACTGCTAATGAAGATGTTAACCAAAATCCTGATTCTACTGGAAACATAGAGCAAAATCTCCATGTCTACCAACAAATCAATAATAGTATCAGGACAAAGAATCATTTTGCTGCTGCTTATCTGATACTAATTCACTTCAATCCTCTAGCTGGAAGAGCTTTAAAGTTGTAGAATGGTACATATATTCAGTGTTTGGATGTGGTTTAAGGGGAGAAAGATACCTCTCATTTTTCACTTTTTTCTCACCTGTGCTGCAGGAAAGAAGAGAAAGTTGCATAAAGGTTGGCTACAGCTTTCAAATCTAAATGCTAAGGGTCACTATTTCATATATTTCTTTAGTGGCATAATGATATCCAACAGCCCCACTTAAGAAAATACAGTCTTTTCCAATTTTTTTTTTTGCTATCAAACTGGTTTTTAATTCTCTCCTAACTTAGATTAAATGGTAGGTGTAAACAACTGTCCTGTTTAAAAAAAGTCCATACATCTTTAATCCTAGAAAAGCTACCTTGTGATACTGGGATATAATTATTTTTTTTAACATGAGCACCAATTTAATTTCTTTTCCCCTGTACTTTTTGCTATTGTAAAGTATGATCATCAGCATATTTTTGCATAGTAACCATAGCAGTGGATAATTTGTTTCAGTACTCTCCAAACATGTATGTGCTCTGTCAAAGATGTAAAAATCCTAACACAGCTGTTGAATGCAAACAACATTTTCAGACTTAAGCTGATCCTGGCACACTCCACATTAAATGCTTCAAAGGCTCCTGGCACAACAAAAAAGCCTATAAATGTGTTGGCACAGACAGCTAAGGCAGATGTTGTCTCTGCCTCCACCCACAGGAATCTGACTGCTAATTAAATAAACCTTTTTAAACTTTGTTGATATGCTCACTTGGGAAGTCAGTTAGAGATCATAATTTGACTGTAAGCTAAAGTGTGGTTTTTTGCAACAGCTTCCAGCAAGTAAGCAATAGTTTACCAAGTGGATGTTAAAGCAATTGGCGGTTGTGATAGGAAAGCTGATGGTTCTAAAAAAAGCTGTAGAGCAGTGAGGTGAGTTACAGGTGCCTTCAAACAGCAGGAATGAGAACAGAGATAATGTAATGTGCTCTTTCTACTGAGAGGTTCTTTTCACCACTAGCAGCTGACATTGTGTGGGAGCAAGGCCAGGAAGCTGTTGGATGTGTTCAAACTATCACAAAGCTAGTGGTGTTTCTCTTCATTTCTGAAAAGCCTGTTGGAAAGCATTTATGGTGTCCTTTCTCTTCTATGCTGTTATAAAGTCAAATGCAGATTTCATGCCACACAGAGGAACAACAGCTCCCTAAAGCTGTGAGAGTAGGAGAAGGAATAACCTTTGACAGTAACAACATCTTGGATTTTAATCTTTTCTAAATCTTTTCCGATACTTTTGAGACTTGACAAGACAAGCATGTTGTTTTCAAAGCTATCTCCCTCTTCATGCTTTCTCATCCAAAATACATGCATGAGACAGGGCAATCTTGTACTAAAATTGAGTCGAGACTTTGTATGTCAGCAAAGCCATGTGATGAGGAAGCCAGAGCAATGTTAACCAACCATACATTCAGTAAAAATGCTCAGGGGTGGAGAATCATCTGTTACACAGATGAGGTTACTTTAAAGGTTAAAAAGGGATTTTCTGATTTACTTACTCAAAAACACCTGTGCCCAAATACTCCTAAATGAATAGGGTCTAAAGCTCTGCATGGGGAAGAATCCTTATATTTGGATTTAGCATATGGAGGTTGAACTGCAGAGTGAAGCAGAGGGGGTTTTGCACTCTACCTGAAGAAAGGTATGACAATTTCTGTTTCTCAAAGTGAATCCTACTTCTTAATAAAAATCATTATCTCTATGTAATTGCTTAACTGTGTGTAAAGCCTGCAATTATTTTCTACTGTGTAATTCTAAATGAAGGCATACTATTCCTGTAGAAATGTAATCTTAATTAAACTTACAGTTTGTCTTGAATGTTTGAATATAATTAAATATTTGGGGATATTTTTTCCAATTACTAGTTTCTAAATAGGTTCTTCTTTTACTAAGATCAGAAAAATCTGATGAACAAGACTTGAAAAATAATGTTGATTCATACCCTGTTCTCATGACTTGTGTGAGGCTTGGATTTGACACATCCTCTTAAAACACTGTTTTCTGTTTCTGGTTACCATTGAGGGTGACAGCCAAATTAACTTCTGGCAGAAGAACTGTAACTCCATAGAAGTTTAATTAAAGCTGTGAATGAAAGAGATCAGTTTATTAAGTGAAATGTTTGTGTTTAGTAGGGCCTGTGGATGGTATTGCCCAGTCATTTTTCTCTGAAACTTATGTGAATGTCTTCAGGCCCATGTGTTCCATTTTCTCTTATTTCCTGAACAAAAAGGAACACAGAACAATTTTTTTATATATATTTTTAGGTCCTCTTCCTTTAAAGGCCAGTATTTATTTATTTTCTCATCTTTTTTTTTCTCTATGAAAACTCAAAGTCAATCCTTCCTATTTTGATTTTTCTACAACATGTAAGTCATAGAAGTTAAGTAAATTTGGCATTTGTTTCTTTTGTTTGGTTTTGGTTTAATTTATAAACAGGGGTGTAGGTATAGATTAAGGACCATCTTAATTTGTTTTCCAAATAATCAATAAAAGCAAGTTTGTTTTCCTCCAATTCATCAAGCTATCTGTTCTCAGCTCTGAGTTTGACTGCAGTCTTTCCCAATGAACGCCATCAGGGAAACAGGTATTTGCTTTAAAAAGGAAAGGGAAAAACATCGCATCACTGCTTTCAAATCTTCATTTCTTCTCTGTTTTTTTTTTTTTTTCCTTTGGTTTTGTTTAAGCAATGCATAGAAAGCCAAGATATTACAGTCTGCTTGGCTGATCACATTGAACAGATGGGTTTGTGTCTTTATTTTTTGGAAACAACCCATAGGAATTTTGCTAGCAAACCCACTGTTAGTAATCTTTTTCTCTAAAATTCACAATTTAAATATTAACAAGATTAAAACCACAAGTGTTTTTGTGTGATAATCAGTGTTACCTATTTTTCATAAAATGAAATATATGGTTTGAATTATTAAGCCTTAGTCAGAGACCAAGTGCTTTTTGCTTGTATAAAAAATTATGTACTTTGGGGTAATATTTATATTCACATGCTTTGATATTACTTGCATGTGATCTGAAAGGTCAAAACAGATTAGTTTGCTTCTTCTCTTTCATGTTAAAGATAGAATTTGTGTAAAACCTTGATTGGGCAATTGCTTTTCTTGCTTCCAAAGTATGAGTAGTTTCAGAAAAATGTCTGAGATTTCAGCCTTTGTTATTATCTGGCAGCTGAAGTGTCATAAACCAGATCTCTAAGGAGCTATCCTTATTAGCAATTACTCTCCTGGCACATCACATAGGCATCCGCTGGTTGTGTGTGTTTTCTTATTGCTTCAATTTTTACAGAGAATCAATAAAACTGTTTATGACAAGTTTTTTGTATAGTTCCCCTGTACATCTATGACAATAGTACAGCTTTAACAGTGTGACATAATTTTATTACACCAAAGAAGAACAAAAATAATGTTTTCAACAAGCAGATGGAGTAACATTTTGTAAAACCAATACACATTGACAGAGGTTCATCTACAACAGTTCCAGGCAGGTAATATTCAAATCTGTGCAATTACACTTCCTTTTTCCTTTCTTTTTTTTAAAGACATCAGACAAGGCTTTTGCAGCTGCTATTAGTCACATTTGCTTATTCTGTTAAAAATTCTGTGTCTTATGAAGTTTTCTTCAAACGAGATTAAAAAAGAATAATTTCTAACAACTTAGCAGGAAAAAGACATTTTCAAGTAGAAGCTTGTAGATACTGGAAGTCATACTTAGCTGGTTACCATATAATGAATGGGAACAAATTGTGCATTTAATGCAAAATGATTAAATATAGTAATATGCAACTAGATATTTGCTCTTTTAACCAGTTGCTTTTTTTTGTTTTGTTTAGAAAATTATTTTTTATCCTAAAATAAATATTCTATAGATTCAAAACATATTCTGAAGCAAAGATTATACATCTTGCAATTTCATTCCTCTTTAAAATTGAAATATAATAAACCAAATTACACTTGAATTATCCTTCAAAGTATTTACTGCTTTAAAATATATATTAGTATTTTACAATTTAGCAATTGCCAGTGTTCTTAATTTACATAAATTATAACCATAATAATTTTGTTATAATCTTAAAAAACCAGTAAAGATCATATTTGTAAAGTATTAGGTCAGATGTATAGTTATATTTCGTGTATACTTATATTCCTTTTTTTTTTAATGTCTCTTTTAACCAAGAAGTCAATGACCACACTTTAACTAATAAAGAAATACAGTCTTGGTGTAGTTTTTCTGCATCTCAAGATTGGTTTAAGCAAGATGGTAGAGTAACCTCTTGCTAAGATGAATTCCATCTCCACTCAGAATGTTGGTCACTGTATTTATAGAGACATGACCTAGATACACTGAGTCAAATTTGTGCTCACTGTCCACAGTGTGAGCTTGAATAACAGTATCTCTGTTTGCAACTCCTGAAATATTTGTCAATTTGATTTTTTCTTTTTTTACGTTTTAGAAAAAAAAGTCTTACATTGCATATTCTCGTTTTTTGCTTAGAATTGCCAGTGGGTTTTTGGGTTTCTGCGGCTACGAAAGGGGTACTCTAAAAATGGGGAGTTCTATATTAACAGTTGGACTTGATGATCTTAAAGATCTTTTCCAAATTAAATGATTCTCTGATTCTATAATTATTTTCACTGCTTTTATTCAATTCTTCCACCAACTTCTTTGAAAAAGCTTTGATAAAAGAGAATGAGATTTGAGGAATCATCTTCATTTCCTAAGTTTTCTCCAAGGCCTTTTTTCATATCTTTGGGCAAACTATGTGGCCCTCTGTTTTTCTAGTCATTTAAAAATAATAATTTGTAGTTCTTTTCCTAATTTATATTGATATTGCCATGGTATACCTTTGAAGTTGTAAAGGATAGATCATAGAAAAAGTCGGGCTGTTCCAGAGAGACTAGTTTTTATTCTAAGTGTTGACACATTTATATGTTATTAATTACACCTATGAATTGTGTTCAGGTTAAAATATAGGTATCCATTCAGACACAATTTATGGAAGACCATTTTAAGTTTTCAGCCATAGAATGTGATATATCACAGTCAGTAAAAGCTCCAAAAGCAATGTTTAGAATATTTACATAATGATATCAAGACTTAATCGGTGTTAAATTTTAGCAGTAACTATTCAGATACTTTCATGCTGGTTTTAATACATTATATGGGTCAAACTGTCTCTAAAAAATTATGTGGAAGTATGTTGCTTTGTCTAGAACAATTTTATGCCAAACATAACTGAATACTTGAATTCTGAGTATAATACTGAGTAAGTATGTTGTTGAGTGCAATCCAACGCAAACTAGTGAAGAGAAATGTAACCTCACAAAAATCACTGCACAAAACTTTTGGGTCTGATCATGATTTTTGCTGATTTAAAGGCTTGCCTATATCCAGTGGGAATATCATCAGAAACACCATGCCACGTACCCCAGAAGATGCCGTTGCGAACCCCTTTGTATTTCTTGTGGTAGTACTTGCCATTGAGGTTGGCCGACAAGCACGCGTCAAACCACCAGCCAGAGCTGTAGTAGGCGCCACAGTTTCCTGAAGGATACCTGTCATTGTCCCTGTCTGGAGTTGTGAAGAACTTTTGGTCGTGGTTGTAATGTTTGCTGTAGTGAAGGGCATCTCCTGCTGTGCCGCTGTAGCCGTGAACGCTTAGGCGGTACTTCAGGTACTCGTTGGCCACGTAGAAGTGTTCGTATTTCGCGTACTCTCGGATTCCATTGAAGTCTTCGAGATCAATTCGCAGTTGCATCTCCTGGCTCTTTGTCAGGAGGTGAATTTTGTCATTCCCCAGCCAAAACTCCCTGCTGAGGTTTCCAAAGCCATTTTTGTAGTCATTCCAGGTTCTGTTGAAGTTAGTGCTGCCATCCTGACGCCGCTGCAGCACTGTCCAGCCACCTCCATTTGTTTGCATGTCACAGTAAACTTCAAAGCTCTCGTTTCTGGGGTCAGGACTAATCCTGTAGATTCCGTTACTCCTTCTGCCTGCTGCGTAATGGTCAGCACAGTCTCTCTGCATTATTTGTATAACTGGTGGAAGAAGAGACCGTGTTAGGATGAACATAATAGTATTGCAGCAATTTCAGTTCTAAAGAGAAACAAATTTTTTCCATCAGCTTTGCTCTCTAATAGATGCCACCTAGGATCATCTGTCCAGCTGTCCAAAAAACCCCATTTAAATGACTTTTTGTAACAACTTGCCAAATATTAAGGGCATTTTGGTAGTGTGCTTGCCCTTTATTCCTTTTCTCTACTCTTTAGCCTTTTATTACCTCCTGTCCATATTTCTAATGCTCTGTGGTTACATACTTGCTGCTTTTTATGTTTAAAAGTATACAATCACACCCTGTCTATAATTATCTGGCAGTGTGTCAGAGAAAGAACTATGTCCACATGGCAATGATGTTACCCTGGCTGTTGTTCAGTTAACATCATCTGATAGAGAACATAACATCCTTAGGAATGTTTCGTGTGTTAATGTTGACTGTACTTTAGGAAGCAGGAAAAAAGTAATAAAGTTGTCCCATCTATTGTAGTAATCATGTGATTCCTAGAAAGATGAAGCTGGAACAGTGATGATGCCTTCCTGTGTATGTGGCATTGCTGGCTTTACAGAAAGGAAGAGTGTTAGCATCTGCTATTAACACAGCTTTTTTCACCAGTGCATGATGTATTTTATTTAGAACAAGAATAACCCCAGACTTTTCCTTCAGACTGGAAGTCCATTTTTGATCCACAGTGTCACCCAGTAATGTGATTCCATTCAACAGCATGATATTAGAATGCCGTGTTCTTAAGTGATAAGAGAGCTCTCAGAAGTTCTGAGTTAAGAATCAAAACCATAATGTTCATTCCTATTGCAGATTTGAATTTATGGGCATGTTCATTTGCAGGCTTGGATTGTAATTTTCCTGGAATATTCAAACAATTAATCTATTTCTTGAAAGGGAGGAGTGTTCTCATTCTGAAGCAGGGAATAAAACCCAGGACTTCTTGTTTGCCAGCAAACTGGAAATTTTTGAAACCAGAAAGTTTCAAAAAAAGGAATTAAAGGCTTAATAGCCAAATCTAAATCCACAATACTTTCTCATTTATTTCATTGAATTTTGTGTCAGATCTTTGGTGGACTGAGTTTCAGCCCAGATACTGACAGAGAATATACTTTTCAGGTAAAAAGTTCTTGTATAATCCAATTCAAGTCCTATTTAAATAAAGTTTTACTCTTTGTTTCAGTGGATTCAGGAATAGGTCCTACATAGGAAAAACGTTGTAGCTGTTGTCCTTGCTAGTTTTCACAATGAATATATTGCTGCTAGAAGAGCTTTTAGCTGTTGCTGTAAAATATAAGAAATATCTACATGATCATATGCTGTGAACACTTCTCAACATTTCAGTAAGTGTAAGGAATATGTAAAATTATTTAGTCTGTTATGAACTACTGTACTTGAATGTGATTCATTGCCCATTATCAATATAACAAAAAAAAAAATCACTCATTCTTTTTGTAAATGTTTTATATCTGAATTAAAGTAATTGATTTTAACTCTGATTTTTATCTGATTTAAGCTGATTGTTGATATAGTAAAAGCATTACCTTTATTATAACTTATTTTCTGAACCATCTGGAGATTCTTCTATTTTCAATATGGGTAGACAGAAGAACAGTTTTATTTTAAACTTGAATTCTAAGCAACAGGGGCTTAAATAGTGTAATGCAGCCTGATCTGTCTCTGTTTTGTCTCTGGAGAGCCTTATCTTCATATCTTTGATATCTAAGTGGTAGAATACACTGACAACCTACTGAACATTTCCTGTTTTCAAAGATTTTTACATAGATATAAAAACTTTATGACTTTACAAAAACCCTTGATCTTGCCTCAGTAACAGTCAACATCAGAAAGAAATTATTGGTTCTATTTCGTGATTTTATTAGAACAATTAAAAAGTAAAAGAAAAAAGTGTTTGTCACTGATAACACCTCTTTCTGTTTTATATTGCTTATATATTAAATTAATGCAAAGGATTAGGTATTAAAATGATGGCATATCTGTTAGTCAAGAAATACTGTTAATGAGCTTTTTTAGCTGGGCCTTTCAAATGTTTGCTGTGATGATTAAAAAATTATATTGTTATCCATCTGTTAAAAACTAAATATTTTAATAGATTCATTTTACCCCTTCTAATTCAAGAGGAAAATATGTGTAGTTCACTGATGTTTAATATCTTTAATGAAGGGTCTTATGGCGTATAATAATGTTGATTTTTCACATTTACTAATTGAATTGCAAAAAATTGTCCTTAAAAAATTATTGGTTTAGATTCTTAATTAAGTCCAATTCTAGGAGGGACTGAACACCTGCAGCTCTCAGTAACCCTCTAGCGGCTGCTGAAATGTTTTACAGGAGTATAAACACTAAAAGAGCAGATACTTGTGAAGTTAATAGCACAGCTATTTGGTTAAAATATATTTTAAATTGGTTACCTAATATTAGTAAAAGGCAAATTATAGAAAGCTTTTACAGGCAGTAAAAATGAACAGATTACATACCAGGTCTTGGTTGCATTGCTGGACACTTAGAAGAACATTTGTTATCCAGGTTGTTCACAGCAAACGTTAAATTTGCAACCTTGCTGTCAACATAATGTTCTACATTGTTCATATTTATGAGGCTCAACCTCTCTAAACGACCCTGCAGTGTCTGAATCTGACTCTTTGCATTTTTTAAGCTGGTTGCCATTCTGTTAACTTTGCTTTGCAGTTCCTTTACTCTGTTATCTTGGATTTCACTGTTTGCTGCTGAAGTTTCTGCATTAGGTAGCAGCAATTCATTACTACTGTCTCTTTCTTGGTTGTCATCTGCCTGCAGCTTGCAATCTTGGCAGCATTTCTTCAGCTTGTTTACTGCTTCTTTAAGGCTCTGTACTTCTTTGAGAGTCTTCTCAAGCAGTCTGAATTCTCTGGGTAACTGGATGGTCATCGGAGGCAGATTTATCTGATAAGGACAATCCTCTCCTTCATCACATTTCCGATTAGTTTTGAGCTTTATAGGACAAGTCTCCGTAACTTTTGCTTCTTTAGCATTCTCTTCATCTTCTAAAACTACTGCAGAGGCATTTGTGAAAGCAAGGAGAGTTGTCTTCAGCAAGACGGTGTAAATGAGGAGCTTCATCTTCACTGAGAATCCAGCAGTATGAGGAAGTATGCAAAAGTGGAACAACTTTATAAGGGCAGCCTGAAGCCTGTGAGTTATCAGACTGCCTACACTGTTCTCAGAAATGGGTGGGAGTGCTTGCATCACGGGTGATTAATAGCAGAGCAGAGTAGGTAGTGCTTGCAAGAGTAGCACATTTCAGTGAGTATTCCTGACTCAGAACTAGTGTATGTAAGCAAAATGATGAAATGCATGTGTGCTGGTCACTTATTGTAGTTTAATTTCATTTCTTGTTGTACATGGGTTTTCTTTTTTGGGAAAAGTAATCATCTACCTCTTTATTATAACAGTCTTCTAACATCTGGTTTTTAACATTTGAGTGTCTAAGGCTTATTCTCTAACCCAGAATATCATTTTAACACAGCAGGTTGAAAAAGTAAAAACCAGCCCCTTTCCCATTAGGGGTTTATCACAGTAATAGATTTACTGACACTCAGTCCCCTTCTTCCTAAAACTTTTCTTATAACTTAATTGATGTGTTCATGAAAATTATGTAAAACCAAAAAAATATTGAAACACACATATAGTTTTGACTCCAAACATTTTTCAGGATGGAGTCACAAACTCAGGAGGATAAGCAGCACTTTCTTCTTCCTATTTGGCCTAATCCAACTTAAAATAGCTGTCTGTAATATTCATAATTTTTATGGCACATCACTGTTAAAAATCACTACTACCTGAATCTGAGTGATTCTTACTGAACCTTTCTAAGTGAAGGGAAGTAACTTCAGACAGTTCCCCCTTTGATGCATGGGATCCTGAGCTGTTGGATTGCTTGTCCAGGAAACCCAAAGCAAATCCTGATGTTCTGAACAATGTCCTGAATTCTAAATCTAAAGTGAGGCAGAGAGCTAAGGAAGGAACTCTCATCAGTTTGGGGTATTGCTCTTCTTTTTATTGTGCCTCGTATCAGCTTTCAGAGTTAATCATGTACTTTACATGACTAATCACACCAAACAAAATACTTCTCCGGGTGACAGGTGCCATGTACTCCCTCATTATTATTTTACAGCCACCTTTGCTATTCTCACGTGATGCCTATGCAGCTTTAATGATCTATGCCATTTTCCTTGTGCCTCAAAGCAAGGCATGGATATGTCTTTATGCATTCACAACTCTTTCAAAAGCCAAACAATTTGCACAAGTAAAGGTATTTACACCAGTTCTTGTTTAATTAGTCAAATCTGAACCATTTAGTTCCTTAAACCCTATTTGAAATTACTCATAATACAGATTAAACATTAAACAGACATTAGTCACACATATAATCCACAAGTTCGTGATCTCTGCAATGTTACTGACTTTTATACACACCACATGATCATATCGATATTACAGGAGGGAGGCTTGGTAAAAAAACCTACTCATCTCACCTGCTGCAACAATTCTTTCAGATCCCTGCATAGCACTTTCTCAGGAGATGGTTTTCAATCTACATTCCCCTTATTCTGAATGAACATCCCAAAACCTGCCATGGTGCTTTTAGTTATGGAGCTTAACTGTGTCTGTCTCCCTTTCAGATCATGATAGTTTCAACAAGAAGGTGAAAGACCTGCCCCACTCAGGTTTAAGATACAGACATCACTTTGGTTTTGTTAAAAATATCTCAAAACTTAAATGTTTGTAACATGTACGATTTTAATTTGTGAGCAACATTTTTAATTATTCATTTGATTAATAGGATGCTAATTGTTTAATGTATCAGTGTAAAATCAGGGCTTTGTTCTCCTGTATGGCTGCTACTGTCAAATGGAGGAAAGCTATACCAGCCTCTTTTGAGGGACTTTAGAAATTGAGTAGAATTCCTAAATCCTTGTTATTTGGGAAGCCATACCTCCCCCACACTATTGTTTATTCAGTTTATAATGACCTCTGCTATCTGCTTTGTGACTTTGAACTGGACAAACTGTTCTGTACCTGTAAAATTAATAAGGATTATCCTTGGTAGAACACACTGTATGAGTTGCCTTGAAGTCTTTAAATGCATATTAAATATTGTTGTAATTTTTATGTAATTGTTGTAATTGTTATGACACTGTGCTGCATTGAAAGCCAGAAATATCATTAAAATTTTGTAACATCCAAAAGGGCAGAAATTTCTGGTAATGGTGAATGTTATAAAAAAGGAAGTTCAGACAGTAAAGTGAGGTATCTGAGCTTTTCAAACATCTTTGTCCTGATATATCCATTCCTCCTCTGTATGAGACTTCAGTAATCTTGAGTTGCTCTGCTATGCTCTTGGTTTCATTATTAGTCTGATGTTGTGCTGCTAGGCTGTCAGCAATCTGTTTGGAGTCCAAACGATCCATTTTTCCATCAAGGATCTGTATGCTTCTCCCACCTGAAGAATTCTTGTAATTGAGGGCCGGTCTGTCTTGCTGTTCTGTCAGGGAATGTCCATTCCCAATAATTTGTCCAATCTCTATTTTTCCTTCAGGAACTCAAGGCAGTGTGCCTCAGCCTTTTTCATGTTTCATGTCTCTTCCTTGGGATAAAGGAAACAAATCTTCAAATCTGATTTTTTCAGAAATCTTTGCCCTCAGAAAGGACACTGAGCAATCTTAAGCTGTGAGAAGCTGATGCTGCTTAACTAATGGCAGGAATATTGACCAGATTAAAACCGAGAACTGCGGTTTGTTTATAAGCAAGGTTTCTTCCCAGATGGGGCCTCTCTAGATCCCTAGACTGTTCTGCATAAAACTTAAAATTTTAAATCAGTTAAGCAATCACAAAACCCAAAAGCCAATCTTTTTCAACTGTGAATGGATCTAACTAAATAACAGCTGATGACTATGAGATTTTTCTACTAAGGCCTTTGGGTTTTTGCTTAAAGGTAATTTTCTTATAGTTTTTCATCTTTTTTAGCCTTCTTTTTAGGAATCTATTATTCCCCCTGTGGACTGAAGAGGTATCTTAATCTTACAGACGTGTCTTCCTAAACTGAAAGCTTATGAGATTCTTAAATTCTACTGAAGATTTTAATTCTATTTCAGAACTACCCAGTGATGACAAGGTTAAAGTAATGTATTTTGTTTAATCAGACTTGTCTGAGGAGTGTTTATTCAAAGTTTATCAAAACCAGCATGAACCCTTTCCCATGTTTTTTAGAGTATGGGCTTTTTCTGGCAGATAATGGAATGCAGGTCAAATAGAAAACAGTAAGGTTATGACTGTAGGCAGATATTAATTTAACTAGTGACTATGGCAATTTAAAACACAACAGTTTGCCATCTGTTTGATTTCTGGCTTTGTTCTGGTAGTCAGCACCTGCAGAAAAATTGCTGCAAAGCATCCAGGTTTGTCTAAGAGTTCAAACGATTTATATGAACAAACCTGAAGCACAACTGGATTCATTCATATAAACTGTTTTGGTGGCAGATTGGGATGTGTTAAGATTCAACTGCTGCAGTAATTTTTTTTTTTTTTGTAAACTTCAGTGATTCTGTGATATATTTTGGCAGAGAAAGAGGATGACAAGTAATTAGATTAATTGTCAGGTTTTCCTACAATGTGGGATCTATACCAGAATTCCATAATAGAAACAAGTTCTGATTTAGAATTCTCTCTGATGAATTCAATTATTTTTTTTTAATTCAGTAGTCATTCTTCATACAAGCAGTCCTTTTCCTGGCCACTGGATTGTGGGACTACCTGTGCAACTTGTCATGAGTCCATGAGAACTCGGAACACAAAAAGATTTTCAGTCTGATTTTCATATCTGTTGAAATTGGTCATTGTTTTATTTATAAATTCTGGCAATAGGCAGAAAGGCAGCACTGACATAGAGCATGTAAGTAGTAGGTTAGATATTTATATAAGCAATTGTAAATGTAACACATATTATAAAATTCATGTGGTCAAAGAATATCACTCCTTCTGTTAAGGTGAGGACCATATTTGTGAAGAAAGAGGTCCTCAAAACTGAGCTCTTATTAATGCTGTTTCTTTCATGACATCTGAAGATCTGCCTGCCCAAAATCTACAATTTACTGCTAAATACTTCCTTTATCTGTAGTTGTAGAAGATGCTGTAGTCGGCTAAGTGTATGGGGAGAATAAACCAGAATGCACTTCAAGAGTGATAACATAGCAAATACAGAAGCCTCTCTCTGATACGTCTTTTCAAGAAAATTCCCTTTTGATTCCTGCAAACCTGCTCCAATAAGACCAGAAAGTGTAAGACTGGATCTTACTTTCGAGATTCATAGCCAAATAGGTGACAGCAGGAGAGTTGTGTCCTTTCCCCAAATGCCTGTCTCCTATGCCCTCTTTTTCTGAGCCATATGAGACACAATTGGCCACCAGATGCAGTATTTTTGTACTGATTTTTGTATTTTTTCATGTAGGGATTACTCTTTCCCATGAACTGGGGGAGAAAACTACTGTTATGAACTTTGTCTTGGGAAAGAATTTGTGATATTATCTTTCCTAGTCGTTATTTGTTAGTTTTAGAAGGCTTTTTAGCGATTTATTTTTCATTACAGGAAGCCTGGCTCATCCATCTGTAAGTAAGAAAGTAAACTTGTAGACATTCTGTGTAAGGCAATACAGTGCTGTATCTACCATAAGCAGGTGTATTTATGATTCTGATGCATGTCTTTACCCCCATGCTCAGTTTTGTCTGTTTATGTAGCATCATGTGCAAATAGCTTTTTTCATGTGAATACTTTATAGTAGACTATGTGGTATATTGATATAAAACACTCCATGGCAGAATAAAGTGGGTAGATATTAATAATTTCTCATGCTCATTTGTTTGGTTTCTGACTTTTCTGAGTTCCTGGCTTGTTATACGTACAGTCAATGCAGTCAAGTAATTTTTCTTTAGATAGCAAAGTTCAAGGACCCATAAACCCTATGTCCTCACTTTGTGAAATAAAGATATGTTATATTTAAAAAGTGCACTCAATCTTATTAATTACATTTATGATTCTCTTGGAATAGGAAAGAGGGCAAAATAATTTGTGAAGCAATTATTAAAATATAAAAAAATCAGTTTATCAAATTATTTAAATTATTTTAACTTCCAAATAGAAATTACTAAGAAAGTTGATTTTGTTTTCCTGTAAAAATAGAATACATATAAATGTCATCTTATACAAATGTACTTGTTACTTTGTCATAATTTTGCTTGTCACAAACATCAGGAGATAAGTGCCTGACTGTATTTGTGCAATCAATAGCCTCATAGCTTCAAGTATTGTTGTTTATTACCTAAATAAATGTTGAGAAAACTCCATAACAAATCTTTTTCTACTTGAAAAGCTAATAAATAGGCTTCTCCTATGGACTTCCCATACTTATCTTAAAAAGTCTACTTCTTATAATAGATGCATGTAGTTACAGATGAGAGGGATTTCACCTTATTTTTTAACTCTAATTACAGCATTAATTTTAAAACCTTACTGCATTTTTCTTTACTTTCTACCATCATAACCTTTCTCTAGAATAATGACTTAGGCAAGTCATGTAATGCCTAAATATCTGCAGCATAGCTATTCCTGTGTGTACTTTCAGTGTTTCCCAATTTACAAATGGAATGCAGAATTGCATTCTGATAACTACAATTTGTTGTGTAACTAAATATTTACAGTCCTAAATTAGTGATTTTTATCTTCTTGTTTTAAAATATTTAAAAATATGTGCTGAAGCCTGAAATATTGTTGAGTAGAGAAATTATAGATAATTTTGGAAGTGTTTGGAACTGTATTAATATTTGAGGCATACTGAAAAATGCACAAGGACCAAATAAAAAGGCTAAAGATGATATTTTCTGGGCATATTTAAATTGTGATGCAACACTTTACATTAAAATCAGAGTTTAGGTCATCTAAATATCTGGTGTTTGGACTGAGCTCAGTAGTCATCTTTGGCTCTCACTATAATCAAAGGCAACTAAGAGCCTCACTGAGAATGTTTGTTAGCTCTTATAAATGCTGGAAAGCAGTCTGAAATAATTTAACAAGTTAAATTTTATTATTAAAATAATTAGAATCTTAAATATGCTGACTTCATTATTAATCTCCATTCTGGCATTTATTTTTGCCTTCCTTATGCTTTCTAAAGTCTAAAGGCAATATATTTCAGTCTTTAATTGAATGGTTTGGGAATAACATGCAAGTGAGACAAAGTAAGGTAGTCAGTGGTTATACTCAGTATACTTCAGGATAAGTCATTATCCTCTTTTGGGTAAAAATTAGAGAGCTGTTGGCATATCAGCTGAATACAGAGAGTGTCTTATAACTGGTACAATATATATTCAACCACCGCATCCTTGTTCAGTCACTACTTTTTTAAAATATGACAGGACATGGTCCTGAGGTCCCAGACCTGGTCTAACTTTGAAGGTGTCCCTGCTTTGAGCAGGAATTTGGACTAAATGGCACCCAGAAGTTCTTTCCTGCCTTAATTTTCCTGACTTAATTCCCCTCATGTATTACATAGAATTTATTTTTTACTTTATGTTGCAATAACAATTATGTAAACATAGCACTCTGGAAAATGAAGAGCGTGCTTTAAGCCCTGTAGAAATGCGGTGAAGATGGTAAAAACTGTCCTGTGTATTGATTGCGGAATCAGATGAAGTTGTTACAGAAGTCCTTATGACTGTTAAATTCTCTGGCATCAGGACTGGGAGTTTTTGGAGCAGTTTTCATGTGGTTTTTTTTAAGATTGCCAGAAAGCTTACAAACACAAACTGTATAGACTTTTAAATATCTTTTCCTTCGTTTTTGGATGCTCCATCTTGAAGTAGCCAGGATGTGATCTTCAGGAGCAGTGAGTTACAAACTTCCTCTGAGCCATGAGCTGAACTTGAGGAGGAATCTTTTGTTCCCCTAGTGCACTATCATGGGTCCACAATTTTGCCTAGATAATTTGGAGGTATCAGGCTCAGGCAAGCCAAACACCAGCAGATATCCCCAGCTCTGTGATTCTGTGGAGGCTGGTAGCCAGCAATACAGGTAGAAATGCACAGGTCATGGCATGGCTTCAGCCTGTGTGTACCTGCTGTGTCCTTACAATTGTTGCAGAAGCAACAGCTGAGAAGATGGTGCTGCCCTCTCCCTGGAATAAGGAGCATCCGAGCTGTGTGGTTAGTGCCAAACAGCCTGGACTAAAGGAGGATTTTGACAGAGGATGCAGAGCTCTCTGTTTAAAGAGGAGCACTTATCCTTTCGCTTCCCTGAATGCTTAAACTTTTAAATATTATACAATGGAGGTAAGAAAAGCTCTTCAAATAAACAACACAGAAAGAAAATTCCAAACCTGACATAGTAGACTGGCCAGAAAAGCTGTATGCCAAGTGGCTAATACTGTCCTGAAATCCTGAGTGTGTACAAACTATAAAATATATTAATCCCTTGATATTTTTCTCTTGTCTCCTATTATGAGGCAAAAGAGTTGTTTGATGAGACCTTTCAGATGTTGGAAATAAGCAAATTAATATGAAAGGCTGGATATTCTAAGTATTAAAATAACAGTAAGTGTAGTCATAATGTCTTGTTATAGTTACAAAATGTGGAGCTTAGAATGAAGAAGTGGAAAGTGTTACTATTCCATTTGAGCTTAGAATACATTTTAGTTGTTTTGCAGTATCTGCAAACATAATTAGAAACACGTGTTAGCAACATCATTTCTCCAAAATGCAGAGATCCTAGGCACTGTTGAAATTCATTCTTTTCTCGGAAGCCTCAAGTGTTTCACTTTCATAATGATTATGAGTAATTGATGTTAATCAGTAATTTCTTGGTGGTGACTATATATATCTTCCATGCTTATTTTGAGCGTTTTTTATCAAAAGAGTGTGAGTGACCAACATTCAGATTGCATCATCTATTTAAGTTTAAAATTTGGCTGAGTTTTATTCATTTCTGTAGAGTCCCAAAAGAATTTTTAAAAGCCTTGAAATTCAAAACGGGAAATGTTCCTAGAGTTCTTATTTATATCACATTTGAGTTACATAAAACTTGTTTTGAAATTTCAGTAGAGTTCCTTGGTGTATTACTTTGAGTTGACTTTCAGGAAGGACCAAATATACTGTTAAAGAGTAGAGAGTGCCCAGTGCACATAACGTGGAAGTGAGGAGGCATTGATATAGTTGGGACCATATTTCACTGTGTTTGCTCACATGGAAGAGTATCTTGTTTATCAGGTCGGCCCTCTCCCTTCTGTGGCTTTAATTCCCATTTTTATTCTGACATCTTCTCTTTGTTACCAACATCTCATGTATCACACACCTCTGTATCCAGACTTGGAGAAACTCCTGTGGTCCTACATCCTGAAGTCAAGCCGGAAGGATATACAAGAGGACCTTCAGATAGTGTGTAACCTCACATAGTGCTTATATTTTCTTGGAATTTTCTTCAGGATATTTTGTGGAGAACTCTGATGGGGAGCTGCTGGTAGCTTGCAATTATGAACTTATTGCTAGTTTGGGGATAGAGAGAAGTTATTCAGGTGCATGGAACAACTATTTGAGTTGTTCAATGTTCAGCAGCTATAAAGAGTTTTCTCATGGATCCCTATATTTAAGATTCCTGTCCAAAGCCATAAAATCCATGTAGAACTACAAAAATATGAAGGATATGTCCTTCCCTTTCACATTTTCAGCAAAATTTTCCTCCACATTTTCTATAATAGGACAGGATTATCCAGCACTTTACTTAATGGGATTGTTCATGGATCGAAGGAAACAAATTTGCTTTGGAATTTGGGTTTGGGTTTGGTTTGTGTTTGTTTTGTTATGTTTTGTTTTTCTGGTAGAAAAGCCAGACTTCAAATAGTGAAGGACATGAAAAAGTGTAGCAAAGTTAAAAAGTTACACTCATGTTAATCAGTTAAAGATGAGCGTAAAGTAAAAGAAAGGGTCATTGACTAGGGTAAAATAAACATAACAGAAATATTAAATTAAAAGGAAAAGGTGCAGGTAAACTCACTAATAAGATACATACTTGCATATTTTCAGTGTAATTACATTTTTGGGAGTATGGGAAGAGGGAAAGCAGAAAGTTGCCAGGTAACCATCCATTAACAGCCAAATCTTCATCCAACTTTCCAGCTTCTTAGATAAGGAAAATGTATTTTAGTTTATCCAGATATCTATCAACATTGAGTGTGTTTAAAAATGTATGAGGTCCTAGTTCATTGCATAATGAGAAAGGAAAGGTGAGAAAAGCAAAATACAGTTAAGTACAACTGAGATGGAAAGGGATTGGAAGACTCAATAAGTTAGGAATATTTATCTGACTATATTCCAGAGCTGATCTGAGATCACCAGTATAACAAAATGATCTCAATTATTTCCAGGGCATTATGGTTAACACAGAACTGAAAAAAAAAAGACATCCTCAGTTGCCATTCACAAGCTCTTTTTTTCTTTACTACTCCATCTTCTCACTCATTCTTTTACTTTTTAGTGTAGCAACATGATTAGCTGCACTGAGGAGAACAACATTTTATTTAATCTGGCAATGTGAGAGTTTCCAAGCAATAAAATGAACTATGAGTGCATGCATACTGTTGGCTATTTTATCATTAGTGTGGAAAAGGCAGCCTGGAAAAATGTATATATCTGTATATCAAGGCCATCATCTCTTGTCTGGTTTTATCATCACAATGAATATGTTTTTTTTATAGTAGGCTCATATTTTTTCTTCCGTCTTCCACAAACTGGCTATTTCTCCCCCTCAGAGAGTTGCCTCTTTTCCTTCTGCCCTCCCAGGGATCTTGGTGTGCCATCTGTGCAGTCTGTCCCGTGCAGTCCTCAATGCTACAGGTCATCACATTGTGGAGGACAAACCTCATCGGAATGGAGCTCTTAGCTCTGAACTGAATTGAGGAATTAAGGGTAAAAGCTGTAAAAATTGATGGATATAAAGAAGACAGAGCCTGTTATTCCTGTAGAAATGTTGTCAAACATGGCATAGATCTGAAGTGAGAACCTAAGCAGTAAGGAAAACCGTAAGTCACAGGTACAGACCAGAGCAGTGTGGAGAGAGGACATTAGTGAGGTACCACCCAAATAGGACAGCTATTTCTACATAGGAGGCTAAGAAATAAATGGGTTGAGAGACGGAAATATTTTCTTTCTCACAGAAGAGCTAGTTAGTATTGTGAACCCAAGTGACCAGTATCTTTGGATCACAGAGAATGCCAAAATAAATATCTGAGAACTGCTTATCTTTAATCTCATGCAAACAAATGAAAAGAAGACCTTCTCTCCTTTTCTCAGGGTCTCAGGGAGCAAAGATTGTCTTTGCTACCATGAAACATTTTGGAACTAATCTTCAAAAATACATAAACAGTCTGCAAGAAAACATATACTTCCTTCAGCATATTAACTTGTATTCTGCTTCTTGACCATAGGACTGGTTTTTGAGATGTTTTTTTTTTAAATGTTCTAAAGGTTGAATTATGACTTCTGGGATTTTCCTGGTGCTGTAGTAATTTCATTTCTTATTTCAGGAGATCTAGATAATCGCGTTTCTTGGCAGGTTCCCATAGAATTTGCAGATTTAACTTGCTGCCCCACAAGGCTAACCATGGACTTGTATAGAGCTGGATCACCTTACATTTTCTAATTGGATTTAACCCGGTTCTCCTTACTTGTGATCAAAGGAGAGGAAAAAAGGTTTTCTAAAGAAATATCACACAGGAATAGTGTGACCATCAGGAGCAGGAAAGTGATTGTCCCCTTCTACTCAGCACTGGTGAGGCTGCAGCTTGAATCCTGTGTTCAGTTTTGGGCCCATCACTACATGAAGGACATTGAGGTGCTGAAATGTGTCCAGAGAAGGACAATGGAGCTGGTAAAGGGTCTGGAGCACAAATCTGATGAGGAGCAGCTGAGGGAGCTGAGGGTGTTTAGCCTGGAGAAGAGAAGGCTCAGGGGAGAATTTATTGTTCTCTACAACTGTATGAAAGGAAGTTGTAGCCAAGTGGAGGTCAGTGTCTTCTCCCAGGTAACGAGTGACAGGGCAAAATGAAATGGCCTCAGGTTGCACCAGGAGTGGTTTAGACTGGATGTTAGGAAAACATTGTTCACTGAAGGGATGGTCAAGCTTTGGAACAGGCTGGTCAAGGAAGTGGTTGAATCACCATCCCTGGAGGTACTTGAGATAGGTGTTTGATCTTGGTATTTGCTGAAGACATGCACAGGCAGGTAAGGCGATGTGTTCTGTTGCACAGGGATGATCCAGCTTGAACACAGCTCCTCTTTTTTGCTACCCTACTGCCTGGGGAGACACTTTGAGCCTCAGTTTAGCCTGTACAGGCCAGCAGCTTTATACCAAAACTGGACCAGTTAAGCAATGTGGAAAACAAGTGACTTAGAGCCTGAGTTCAAATTCAAAACAGAATTATCATGAAATATTAATACAGACAAAAAATTGGAGAAGAAACGGTGGTGCAGGTAGCCCTGCAATTAAAACAGACACATTCCTTATGTTTTTGCTTTGAATTGTTGTGTAAATAAGCATTTCTTTTCTCTGTGTATTTGATTTGGTTGTGTATTTAATTTGTTATGTTACCAGAGACTGTCTAAACTGAAAGGATGCCAATTACAGTTATGAAAAGTTGCAGCAGAATGAAAATATTGGTGTTTAAGAGATTTCATAACCGTCTGTTTCCCTTCCATAGCTATTTTCTGCTGGAAAAATTACAGACACCAAAGCAGCTGAGCTGAAGGAACAGTATACCCTGCTGCATAAGACTGTGATAAGGTATAATATTCTATTTTTAGACTTTTAGTAGCCAAAGCATTACATATTTAAAGTAATTTTATGCTCTTGCTGAAGCCTAGTTATCATTTAAGACTTTCTCATGGTGATAGTTCATAAAAGAAGCAAGAACACAAGTTTTTAAACCAATATTATTTAATAGGAACTTTCAAGGTTGTTAGGGATACCTAAACACCTGTTTGAACAACATCTTTATTACTAATATAAACATAATAATATTGGGAATGGACAGACACACAGACTGCAATAGACAACATACAAGTTGAAAATAAATACGTATTTGAAGATCATGAAGCCAGAATTGCAAGATATGAAAAGAGCTGACATCATAGAGAGCAACTGAGAAGGTAGAGGCTCATTTCTAAGAAAGAACGTGAGACTTTGTCACTTCTAAGTAGGTGTGAATTTTACACTCTGAGAATATTGACAGTCGCATTAAACAGGACTGCTAATTTAGATGAGAACCTTAAGCTTCACAGTATAAATGGAATTTGGAAATTAAATGTAGCAGTTGTGAGCCTGCCCTGCACCAGTACTTGCTGGAGGAGAGAGGAGAGATCATGAAGGAGAGAGCCTGATGCCAGGCTTGGGCAGGGCATGTGGGAGTGGAGGGAGAGAGGGAGCGACACAATACTGCAGTTGTACCAGGTGAACAGTGTGTCACAGAGCAGAGTAGTCCTATTGCAAATATTGCAATACTACATTAGTATTTATGAGTAATAATTTTGATATTACAGCATGTCTGTGATTACAAGTTAAATCAGTGTCATGATACTTCTGTTACATTTCTGTACTACATACCGTAATGTTCACTATATTAACAATATTTTATCCCAATTTCACTGACAGCCCACATCAAAACCTTTATAGCAATTCTGTCATTAAACCTAATGCCTAATTTAAGGAATCTAATTGAAGTCATATCTGCTTATTTGGGTTCAGCTGGGATTTGCTATGCCTCCTGGTAATCTGAATAGTGACAAGTGCTAAGTAATGTAAAATAATTTGAAAAGGAGTACCCAAAATCCTGAAATAGCAGTTTTTCTTGAGCTTACCAAGTCTTCTAATTTCATCTTAATAAAATGAGGAGTTAAAATATGGCTCTGACTGTGAAAAGTCATCTGACTTTATTTCAGATTAATGTATTGCAAATCTTTCTAGGATTTAGAACTCCTAAAACAGATTGTCTTCTTAGAAAATGCAAGAAGGTTTTTCTAAATGCTCAGAACTAAACCTTTATATGGGGTTTGGATTAATTGGTTGCAAAGTTTTCTACCTCAGTGGTGTTCACTGAGCTGAAGTAGAAATCCAGTAGCTGCTAAACTTGATTGAACTTTATTGACTTTTAGCCAGTGGTAGTTTGAAAACAGTCTTTGATTGGAAAAATACAAGCATATTACTACATATTTTATGTATTTATATAGTATTCTTTTATATAGAACATTCATTTATGTAAAGACAATCCCTTTGTGTGTGTAGCAAGTGGAATATGGCCTGAGTGTAAACAGGACTCAGCTGTCCTTTCTGTCACACTTAAAACTACCCTTAACAGCATGCACCAAAAGCATGAAAATGTTAGATGGGAGATTACATCTCTCATTCTTTCCATCATTCTCACAGGAGTATGAAATCACCATAGTTCTGTAAGAAAGTGAATTGGAGAGAATCATCTCACACTCTTTATTGAGATGTAGTTGTGTGTCAAAGCAAAACACCAGTGTGTGAACAAGTACTAGTTCCCACACATGAATTTCTCCTACTGCTTTCTTTTGAAAGTGAAATCAGTCAGCAAAAAGGGATCATGGTCTCCAGTCTAATTTAAGGACTTTTCAGGCATCTAAAGTGGGATTCACTTGTCCATATGTTAACACCAGTATACTCTGAATTTCTAGTTCTTCACCCTTACATGTTCAGTACAGTTCTGTGGATCAAGAGCTTACTTTTTCACCTCATACGGTTGAATTCAACCTCTTTCCTAATTCATGCCCACGTGTCTTAGTGCTGTTACAATGTCACATTAAAACAAAGGACTGAGGATGAGGTCTTCAGGCTGTGTTCTTCCCTTTAGTAGCCTTCAGAAATCTCAAGCAGCACAGTTCCCTGTGACAGCTGTGCCAAACTATTGCAACTGATCTCTCTGACATACAGTACAAATTTGTGTAGCACAATGAATACAACAAGTCTGTATGCAGGTAGTCTCCAAGGCTGTTGCTGGAGTACAGAGTGTATAGTTTAGTGTTTGTTCAGTGGTAAATAGTCTTTTATTTCTTGCTTTCAGTTTTGCACAATTCGGCATTCTGAAAAGCTGAGAGGCATCACCTAGCAGATAGAATCTTTGGTACATTTCTTCAAAGTGTTATGTGCTTTGGAATTTATGTTTGCTGGGAACAGGCTGTCATCCCATTGTGGTGCTGTCTCACCCATTCCCTTTGCAGTAAGGCTGCACCTAAAGGTGAAGTACCTGAACTCATATTAAGTCCCTGAAAACCCACTCAGTCACTCAGTTATGTGGCCCAATTGTAAATCTTTATTTTGATTGTCTGAGTTTAGGAACCTAATATGAATATTCGGATAACCCAAGCTAGAAAATACCCAGGTAATAATGAAAACTCATTGGCAGATTGGGAATATTATTTTCTTAAGCCTCTGCTAAAATATTAATCAATTCAAAAATTCAAAATCTGCCAGATCAGACTGCACAAACCTACTTTTGCACTCATGTGATTCTAGATGTGTACATCGTGTAGATGCCCAGTTATTTCTTCAATGTCTTCAATTAAATTTAAATCAGCACATGAAAAAATGCTGTTGGCATCTGTAGGGAGCAAGAGCTAGATTCAACACTCAATTCTTGTTCTTTTTTTCTCTTTTTATTATCTTTAAAAAAATCAATACTGAGAATTTTGATTGTTTAGAATCACTTATGTGTTTATGTAACTGTATGTAAATTGTATGCATCATGTAAGAATTGTGTTTGAAATCAATGTGTATTATTACAACCAATTATATTTTCTCCTACAACTGCAAATATTCTGTTGGACTCAAAGAAGATTTGAATATTATGTAGAATCCAGTGACAGTAAGTCAATTTACTTTTCCCTTAATATGAGTGTGTAAACACATTGCACGTGAAGTTATTTGTTCGTGATAAAGACACACTCAGTTTTCTGTTGAAGTCTGTGGTTTTCTTATTTTCTAGTTTTGAAAAAGGAAGTGGTTATCTAAGGAGAAATGTTACACAAACCAAAACTTTTTCTGCCATGTTATTCAGCTATGTTTGTGCAGTATTGACAGTTGTATATTTTGTATTTTTGTAGTTACCATCTCAACTCTACTCTTCAGTGTGATATTTAATTTTTTTGTGCCTAAGCCATAAAAGTCAAATTTGAGCCAAAGTTTATGTATAGATTTTCTTAATATGGGAAATTTCAGATTCCCTTGTTTTGTAAAAAATATTAAGTTGCACTATATTTTTAATTAGTAGAAGTTAAGTGATAGAGTTCTTTATTCCTCTATATAATTTTTAACTAATTTAAGTATACCATTATCTCAAAAGTCACACTGTAGTAATACTGAGAAGGTATACACAACTATTTCTATAGTTTGAAGCAAAGGTTTATGTGTGGTGCATTGTATATGAATTTTCATATTGTAGTTCCCTCTAAGACTTTTCCATGATAATCAATGTATTTTGCTAACAGCCTTTAAGATGTTATTCAGCTATCACCACACAGGTTCCTAGGGATTTATGAATACCAGTCTTCTGACACTGACAGAAATTACAGTTTGTTGTTTCTGTGAGACTTTGGTGCTATGAGTCAGATCAGATAACTGTTCACATCTACAGGCCTTATAATGAGCTTCCACAGATGTCCACAAATGTATTTTCAGCTTGTGTATCATTAAATGAATTACTTCAGATCCTGGTAACACTGCAGCAGTAGCAAGATGCAACTCATCCCTGAGTAGGTGTCTTGGTGTTTATTAGGAACTTAAAGTTGTGGTGTAGCCCAGACTGGGCCTTGTCCTGATGAATACTTCCCTATTATAAGTCCCCACACTGAATCACATGTAGCCTTTGGCACTTCTTTGGATAAAATGGGTTCCCTGTGTCTAGGGACATTCCCTGTGTCACTTGTGTCTAGGAGGTGCCAGACAAATAAATTAGACTAACTAATGGTCTTTTACCTGGTTAAAATTAGATGAGATGAATCTCACTCTAACTCCAGGTATGCAGAAAAAACCCTGAGACCAGATTCCACTGCTCTCATGGCATCTTAGGCTGCTTCAGGTTTGAACTGACCTCAGAAGGTCCAACCTGCTGTCCAACACAGGCTGAACTAGGAGACCACACCAGATTATTCAGGACTGAATCCCATCTCATCTTGAAAACCTTGAATTAACTACTATAGGAAGGTAAAAAAGTATGAATATAAAGCTGATACTTCTTATTGCCTAGTTCTAAATTTGTCTATTTAATGCAGTTTACAGGAATCTGAGACCCAGCTGTTGCAGGAAGCCAAACGTCTTAGTGCAGAACTGGAACAACAGCAAGAACTGGAAAAAGCAGAACAAGTCCCCGAAGAATCTTCCAGTGAAGCTTCCCAAATAAGGCAACAACTTCTTAGTTGCCAAAGTGAATACAATGCTATTAAAGGAAGAGAGCATGAAAATCAGTTGAAGATAGAATGGTAGGTAATAGTGGTCAAATGCTGCCAATTTTATCATAGCTAATCTAGGATCTAGAAAGATGATAACATAGATTATAATTCAATCTTATTTCCATCCTACATGGACACATTTCTGAATGGCTGTTTTTTAAAAAATTGCCACAAACTTTTCCTATTAACAACAGCAACATTTCAGTGGTGAATAAATTTACCCTGGTGCAAGATTTGTAGATAGTTTTAAATTTAGAACATGGTATGGTGCCCTTTGAAATGCTGTTTAAAATTTGCTACATTACATGATTAATATTTGGGCAGGCATATTAACATGAACAGTTCTAGTCTAGGACAACTTCATTACAAACGTTTCAAGTGTTTCAGAGACCTGTTGGCTGGGATTTTATGGAAACAATGTAATAAATAGACCCAATGCTATTTTTAACATCCATAGGACAGTGTATCCAAGATTTTTTCTTCAGGTACTTAAAGAAGAAGTGCATGTATATTCTCATACTAGAAAAATAATAAATTTTCCCTGAAAATATTTAAATCTTGACATTTTTATATAAGGGAAAAAAACTCCAATAAAAAGCTTAGTGCAGTATATATTTCAATTATCTGCATATTTTATGGTAAAATTGCAAACATACTATTGTATTTGTAAAAATATGTACCTAGGCAGGTGAATTCAGATTTTTACTTTGTGAGGTAATTGCTATTTTTACCCATCATCAGTCCACCTATAGTGAAGTTGGTGTGTATATAAATATAAATAAGTAATGTCAGCATCTCAGCAGTTAAAACTATTTTTCTGCAAGGAGAGCAGGAACACTGTACACACTGCATGGAGCAGATTTTTCTGGCAGTTCTTTCTGGATTTGGGGTTTTTTTTAGAGCCAAATGTTTGCTCTAAGAGAGAAAGAAATGAGAATGAAGCAAATTGGAAGTGAGAGAAATATGGAAAGCATCTGGAAAGAATTATTTGCTGTGAGATAACTAAGAAACATGAAGTTTCCTGAAATAATTATTAAATACAGTTTATTGCAATTTTCAAGCAGTCCAGAAATGAGCTCTTCAAAAACACCATGCTTTTTACCCGTTTGTCCTCATGAATATTTTCCACTGATTTTGCATCACTTTTCAAAACAATTACAGGGATTTATATGTATAGGGGATATGTTCCCATTCTCTATTTTCTACCTCTAGTCAAAAGTAGAATTCTGTTCTATATAAAATGCAGTTTAGGTATTATTTCAATTATCCTTTCACATTTACTGCATTAATTTTTATACGTGAACTGAATATCCTATTTTACAGATTTAAAATACACTTTTTGGGTCAGTCATACTGTGAAAAATGTGCTTTCGCTGTAATAAGAAACTTCCGCCTTATGTATTGCCCGGGCTCAAACCCAGCTGTAGAGTCCAACCAGAGCTCCATGAGGAGCATTATCTAACAGAGACCACAAGTGCAGCCCCAGCCATTTGTGATGTGGGGATTTCATGAGCCAAATACAGTCCTCTGTATTTGGGAATCCTCAGCTGACCCCTCTTCCTCTGAACTTCTCCTGTGTCCTCCCCAGCAAACCTCTGACATTGCACACCCCGAGCAATGAGTTCCACAGATTAACTTCGTAAAAACTGCCACCTCCTTGTTTTTTTTTTTTTTGTTTTTTTTTTTAAACCTGACTCCTACAGCTTCATTTAGTGCTCTGTAGTTCTTGTATTGGATGAGATGATGAACATCTCCTCATTTGGATCCTCTCCTCATTTTCACTGCTGCAGGATGGTTTGATAGATCTCTTTTGTATAACCCTCTTCAATTTGTCAGCTTTCCAAAGGGAAGAGCTACAGGTTATTTAATTGTTCGTTATTTGGAATCTGTTCCATACCTGATGGTAGCATAGGATCTTATGTGTGTTGTGGGTGTGGAATGAGAAGGATGTGCCTTGGTTGTGTGTGGATTTGTTTATTGGGAGACAAATTCCAGAAATGTTCCAGATATTACAGGGACTTTGATGTTGAAGTAGTGTAGAACTAGCAGGACTAGCAGAATACAAGTAGGGAATGCGTGAGTGAATGTAGTAGGGAAATGAGAAAAGGACTATAAAGAAAAACAGATACTGGGTGTGAATAAGTGTTTGTAAGGAAAGGATGGGTTAGGTGCCTGTGAAAGGCAGAGAAAGTGAATGTCCAGAATAGAGTTGTAAGCTGCAGGTTATGTAATAACAACACTGATGTAAAATGAAGGTCTATATGCCTGCTGGTTTTAAACAAAGAATAAAGCAACATTTTCTGAAATGTATGTGTGCACTGGCAGTGACAGAGAGGGGAAGCTGCATCAAAGGTATTAGAAGTTTGCTGTTAGCTGGCTGCTTGGTTTCCTTCGTTTCTCAGGATAAAAACTCATGGGCCAGCCTCTCTTGGCCATTAATCTCTCTGGAACACAGCTTTCCTTGTTGTCCAACTGTGTTAATACAGTCCCAGCTGTGCTTGGCACTTACAAGTGAACTTCTCTTTGGGAATTATGACTAATGGCTGTTTAGTCTGAAAACAAACATGTTTATTTACCTTCTTATGTATAGCAGGCAGGGAGCATGGAGGGGAAAAGTTTTTGAAGGGAATATTTGTGTCTCTTATCTACTTTATCCTTTTTCTAAAATGTCTACTCAGCTACTGCTGAGCTGGAAGTGAGAGAGAGACTCTGCAGATCTGTTTTCCTGTTTCTATGAGCCTTTCTTTCTCTGAAGCATCTCTTATCTCTGACACCTTTCTTTCCTGCCTCAATTCACTTTCTCTGATAGCTAAGGGTACTTAGCATCTTTTTTGCACTTGGCTTCAAATCTGACAACAATGAAGTTTCTCTCTCGAGGATTCATATGGATATGCCTAAGATTAGCAAAGTTGCTTTTTGTCTCAAGGTCCCTTAGTATTCTGCATTCCCTCATCTGTATTTCATTTCCTATTTGCTTACCTCTGTAAACAATTTTTTTTCCAGGTCAGGTACCTTTTTGAAGAGCTGAAGGTGATATTTCATTTTCTAGTTTAATTCTTCATTGTTCCAATGAGTAGTCAGCATTCCCAGAGTAAATTTAAATTGCTTTCAGCATGGTAGTTTCGGCAGTTTTTCAGGAATTTTGTGACTTTTTTCGTAGCTTGAATAGGTACATGAGGTATTCAGAAGCGTCTCTGACACACATCAGCTGTCAGGGAGCTCAGCCTGCGGGTGACTGCGTGGATGGGATGGGATGTACTCCCACTGTAGGTGTGTGCATCCCCTTCCAGCTTGTGGCCAGTTGTGCCATATGGTTGTACTGGGCTCGTTGCTGCTGTGTGTGCCAGAGTGCACAGAGCAGGAGGAGAGCAAGGGTTGGAATGATTTTACTGAGCTTACAAAGCTTGGGCCACTATCCCAAAGTCAGAGCTGACTCCAGGAATATTCTTTCTCTCAAGAACTACCAGACACAGATAGTAAAGTAAAAACAGTGATCCCCAGTTGGTTCTGGTAAAATTACATTCAGAGCCATGACATTTCTTCATATAACTGATAAGAAGGCTCAGTAAATAAGAATATAGCCCGGTGTCATCATCAAGGATTTGTTCTAGCTTGAGGAGACATTTCACTTTAATGTTTGTACGAGGCTTAGAGTCCTGGTTTGTGAGACAAAATAAAGAAAAGCTGCTTTTCTTTATTAGAGGAGATATCAACAGTAGTTTATTATTGAGAAATTATAAATATTTAGTCTAAATTAATCTATCTTGTAAACAATACATTTAAAAATAAGCAAATGATTTGTACTAAAATTATCTATAACAAGAGTTTGTGAGATTAAAGGTGCCTGATTCTTGAAAGCAGTTTTATTTTGAAACCTAGGTCCAACCTGCAGCCCCCACAGTCATTTGTGCAGGTAGCAAAATGTCTCTTCAAGTACTCTCACAGTCTGTGTGATTGCATGCAAGTCAGGATTGCAAAACCCAGTTTGTCCTTGTAGAAGCATTGCAAATATGGAAAATTATTTCAATGCTTGAAAATATTTCAGTATTAGTCACTCTATAATTAAAAAGGGAAAAGTTAAGCTTTTGTCCATAGTTTTGCTAGTAAAGAATTACAAGCCATAAGTAAAATAAATGGAGTCACAGCTGAAGTTGTTACCAGCCAGTCTTGTGACTGCATTCTCCAGTACCTACAAACTAATTACAGCTAAGAGCATTACAGGAATCTCATGCTGGCAGCTTGTCAGCTGTGATATCTTCTACTAGTGGTCACTAGATTTTAGTTGTGAGGTGCTGAGCACCTTCTGTGGATTTCTCAGCAATCCCAGCTGTAAGAGAGAGTAGCTGAAGGAGTTCACTTTCTTGCATGATGGGACTTATAATGGTAACAACGTGGTAGCTATTTTGTGAGACGAGTAACTGAAATGGACCTCTGTTGTCAACTACCACTACATTTCTTAATCTCTTTGTCTTAATTTTTTTATTTCTGTGTCAGTTTGCAGCTGTAAACATCTCTCAGGGAAATGTCTGGAATGTATTTTTATTAATGGCCCAAATTTGGGCTGCTTTTTTTTTACCTCATTACATCTGCATCCCTGGCAGCTTTTCATGTACAGTATTGCTATTCAGCTTCGTGAAAATAAGAAAAGCAGTGCTAGAAACATTTGTACATATTAATGTTTAAAACCTTAAGAGTTTTATCTTCTTTTCATTACGTGTGTTGTTAGAGCTATAATATTGACAATAATAAAAACCATGTGATGTTGAAAAATACAATCATCAAAGAAGGGGTATAAAACAATGGGGATTATAAATGCCTGATACCAGTTGCAGCTGTTTTGTTTGTTGTTGTGATTGATGTCTCTAGTAAGACACTCATGAGATCGATATCCATACATCACAGATTACAAGATTCAAATGCTAAATGCAGACCAGAATTTCTCTGCTTTCCTTAGATTAAACCTCTGTGTCCCCCTATCAACGACTGAATTTAAAATCTTTGAAGAGTCTTATTTGATTTCTTAATCTGAGTTAATCATCCTGGTTTAGAGTCCACAGAAATATTTTATCTTAAACTGGTATTTTATCTCATACTAAAATAGACACCTAGGATGTCAGATGACCCACCCTTTGGAGGTTCCTGGTTTTATCCTTGACAGTAGGGAAGCCTGGCAATGTTAACACTGGGCTGCCAGTCTGACTTCTGTATATGGATAACTGGACCAAACTAATTTCTCAAAAGTGAGAGATTTCACTTCTTTCTTTTGACCCCCTGTTTTCCCACCTTTACTGTACAAGTAGTTGGTCTACCAGCTCCTTAGGTAACTTGCTGCTTCAAGCTCAGCGTTGCCTTTGTTTATGTCACAGAAAATGAGGTGTTCAAATCATTTTATTTTTGCTGGGTGGAAAAGTCTTTGTTGTGAAACTGGAATGGTTCCACAGGAATCTGTCCTCATGAGTGAGGAATGTGACAAAACGAAAACAGTGTCAACTTTGCTCTCCCTCCTGATTTTTGGTGTTGCTCTTTTGATCGTCTAGCGTGATATTAAAGAGGGCACAGCACGGACTGACGACAAGCAATGCAGAATTGCTTTAATCATTTTGCACAGGACTTATTTAATAATATTTTGTGGCAGTCAAACAGTTATAGGTATTAGTGCAAAGACATTCATTATCCTTAGTGTGATTATGCTAGTCCCAGCTAGCAGCTCAAATAGGAGTGCTGCCAAAATGTGTTTGGAATAAGATTTTGGAATATAACTTTTTAAAATTATTTTATCAATTTTGGGGCATGAATGATTGAAACTGAACTTTGTTTAAAAAAATATTTTGGTTTGCAACCTCATTCACTCAGTGGGTGTTCAAACACTGGCATTCAAATTAGTTTTTAGACTTACCAGTCCCTGTGGAGGCACATTGTACTCTGCCCATGCAGAAATGGATATATTCTGTAAATCAGCAACATCTACTCTGTATATTTATCTTCTCTTTGCTCCTCATCTGAGCCAGAGCTCCTTATTCATATTATTTTGTTTTGTTTGAATTGCAACACCACGAACCCAGTTCCCTTTTTTTTTCACTCTTTTGTTTTTTCAGTAACTGAAAATATGTTGCCTGACACTTCCAGGTGTAAGTTTCACTCCTTTTGTTGAAGGACAGAAAAGAAAGGAAGAGTTTAATGAGATGGTGTGGGTGGTGGAACTGGGGGGGAAGAGAGGGGGGAAGAACCTTAAATCAGCACTGATATAGAGTTGGTCCTCCACAAGGTTGGCTGCTTGGAGATTAATCTCTCTTCCCACAACCACACACCTTCTGAAACCTGAACCACCAACACGATGCAAAATCTTACACTGCCACTGAAAGGTTTCAGAAAAACAAACAACAAAAAAAGAAATAGCAATCAGCTGTCTCTCTTCTGTATCAGCAGCATTCAGAAGCAACTGTAATAGTTGCTTTGGGTAGGTGGGGCTGCCCCAGGATTCCCTTGCCATAGTTTCTAACTCCAAGTTACACAAGCATTCCAATGAAGCTTGTCCCCTTCTCTTAATGCTCCTCTAATTTAAAGAGTTATTTATTCTAACTGACTGCCCTGATTCTCAGTGAAACCTGAGCAGCATATCCTCCCACTGGAGTTGAAAACACATTTAAGCACAGAAGTTGATTCTTTGCTATACCTGGGACAGAGGATTTGGTTGTGCCTCCAATTCCTCAGCTGCAATCTTTTCTCATTTAAAGTCTGAGACTCAGAAATGTCATTGTATGTAGTAATTACTCTTCAACAAACTGCCTTTTGTTGCCAATCAATAGCACAATCACTCAGTTAAGTTCAGTTTGGTTGTGATGGCATGCAGATTGCTGTAGCCAATTTACTTCCTACAGGTGCAGAATTGTTCCTACATGCACTGGGGTTGTTTAGACACACCTTCCATGGGGAAAATTTTTTGTATTTGGCAATATTTACCTACTTGCCACCAAGAAGCTCCCTATGTAAATCCAACAATCTTGTTGGTTGAGGTCCCCTTTCGTAGTCACTCCTTCATCTTTCTTAGGGCAGCATTACTAAAAATACACCCAGAAGATCGAAGAGCTTTCCTATTTCTTCCTTTCCTCTTTCTTCACCTCTTTGGCATCTGTCTCTATTGTTGCTTGAAATTAAATTGCGATTTAGTTTTGGATACAGGTTAAGTTTCCCATGGTTATTCAATTTAGTTTTCTCCCATGCTGCTTTGATTTAATCTATAACCCCTGCCAATTTTCAGGCACTTTTTTCACAGGATCCTGTTCAGATTTGAGGAGCTGCACTTAAAGCTGTTTGCAGAGTGAATGTGTCTGTGAGCAATCATTCATAGGAAGAAGAAAATTTCTCACTAGCAATTGTACTTTCTTGTGACTTTCTTGTCTTCGTGACTATTTATGGCCCACCTCCTCTTTCCTTTTGCCTTATTTCCACGTTAAAATTTGGTTTCCTGAGTTTGGGAAAAACTGTGGGTGTAGGGTTCCACTAGTGAAAGGCAAGGGTGAGTGAGGCACACACGCATCCCTGCAGGAGGTGCTCAAAATAAGAAAAATCAGGTTAAAAAATTTAGATATGTGCACTGTAGGTTGCACCATGTGTGCAACCTGTTTTTCAGGACCCTGCTGACCACTCAGCAACCTTCCTTTAAATCTGGACACCTTTCTATTGGCCCTGGTGATAATTCACCTTGTGTTTTAGTCTAACACAGGAGTGGCTTCCATACTTTTTTGCCATTTACTATATTGCTGTAATGAGTATTATATTAGTAATATATTTAGCTCTGCTTTGATTTCTACTGTAGTTTGCAAGAGGAAAAAAGGCTTCTGGAAGATGAATATGAAAAAATTCTGAAACAGAACGTAAGTACAAAACATGAGAAAAGCAATGTTTTATGTTCTGTCAGCTAACATATAAAAACATCCGTGAAAATGTTTATAGAGTTTATTTAAAATATGGAATATATAGAAAAATAGATTTTAAAAGAAGTAGATTTTCTAGGAGAGAATATAATTCACTTTTGATAACTCCAGGGCAAGCAATATGATACAGAAAAAATCTGGATTTTTTTGTTTACTAAGAAAATGTTTACTATGTTCAGCAAATGGACACTGCATGTAAAGATAGCTGCAGGTTTTTGGTTCTGGGATGTGAGCATGAAAAATACATTTGCAGTCATAAATCCTGATGAATATATGTGTTTTTGTTAATAAAATTCTGCTGGTTATTGACAGAAGAAACACACATCTGGTAAAGAAAAATATATTCCATACCTTCATGCAAAAAATGTGGTCATCATTCAATGGTAGTGATTCTGTATTATCTCAAACATGCAAAATGTAAAAAGGAAAGTAAAATTAATCTGATCTTTTACTTCATTTTTAAAGAAAGACGATAAGAAAATTAAACAGTTGAAAGAAAATTATGACGAGCTCTGCAAAGAAGTAGTTGAGAGGAAAGCAGAAATTGATGCAATAGAAGAAGCTGTTTCATCCAAACAAAAGCTGATATTGCTAGATGAGGAAGAAACAGAAAAGCTTCTGGACATGCAGACTAATTTAAAAGTAACACAAAATTAGTTGTGCCTGTGTTTGTCTCTGTGTGTGCATGGATGTGTATATGTTACATATTTTGTCCAACAGTGAATGTTCTTGATGTTGTTTGTCATTCCAAATCCATTATATATGGCATTACATTATATGTAAGATCATTTTTCAACCAGTGTGAAACATGCTGCTGTGCCATGTCCTTATTGCTCCTTTAGGAAATAATAATAGTCATGGTTTTGATTAAAAAATGGTTTCTCTAAAGACATTTTTGCCATACTGTGTTATTGTAGGCTGCTCAGACTAAAGTTAATACAGATTTACGCTGTGAATTAAAAAGCATTCATGGGTTTGCTGCTTTCCTTTCCATGGATAAACAACATAAAAAGATGTATTAATAATATTCAAGCATAATTTTTATCTTGCAGATATAATGAAATTGTAAATACCAATTTTTAGTTTCAAAAGGAGCGCCTACAATTCCCTGGGACAAACACAAGTAATTAAAAAATACGTTTCCTACCCATGTTCACAGAAGTTCTAAGTGAATATTACTGCTATGAAAACTCATCAGTTTTTGAGACTATTAATCAAACCTTTCTGTTTTGTCACTAGAGTGAGCTAGTTAAGATCCTTGGTGTTCCAAAACAGCTTGCAAAAGAAACTGAGAAGATATATCGGAAAAAAATGTATGTTTTTAATAAATAATTCCGTATACATAAATGTATGACTTCTTCTTATCCATTCGTTACAGAGATGATTGAGGATTATTGTTGATTAAAATTAGGATCAACATTTGAGAAGGCATCTATTATCCACTTAAAATCCATGCACTGTACTGAAAAATACAGTATATGGAGTGAAACATTGTAAATTTAAGTATAACAAAGAAAAACTTAGAACAAAGCTTGGTGAAAAATTGCTTAGCCTTCTCACTGTGCTGCATTGCTATATATGACACCTGCTTAGCAGATGTCTAGTGGAAAATAATGTTACTGTGTAATCTCACAATTAGGCTTTTTTTACAGTTTCTAGTGCTAAGGGACTGTGTATCAGCTGGTCTCTGCTGGCCTCAGTGGAACCAGCAGCTTCCACAGCTGACAGTCTGGCCTGAGCTACATAATCATTCTCCCTGGATACTTCTGTACCAGATGTTGAGTCACAGGTGCTTTGCTGTAAGCCCCTGATGTGAACTGTGGTCTCTAATACTTCAACAGGGAAAATGTAAGCCAGCCTTTTCTGTCTCTCCCTTGTGGAGCTGGGGTTTTTCTCCCCTGAAGCTTGGCATGTGCTCTTTTCTGTAAGTGTAAAATCTAATTAACACTGTGCAGTTTCAGCCAGGTCACTCACACATCCCAGAGGTCCAGTTGCAATGCAGATGAATGATGGAGTTTGTACACTGTTTGTGCACAGGGTTACACCGAACTTTTTGTGTCTCCTGCTTCCCGTCCCTATTTGTAATACACAAAGGTTAAATTTCTCGGATTTCAAACTTCTGTGATGGTTTTCTTCTACATTTTCCTCACTACTCTGCTTAATGTAACTTTGCCACCATAAATCCAAGAAGTTTTCCCTATAGTGTTACAGAGAAGCAATTTTCAAAACCTACATTGTGTAGATTGTTATTAATGAAGTACTTAAATGAATCTTTATACTTGTGTCAGGCCACAGCATGAGCTAACTAGAGTTCCCAGTCTTAGGAATAATATTTAGAAGTGTCACACCCATGTACCTAGTAATGTTGCCAGAAATCAGTTTATTAGAACTCTCTTTAATTCTATAATGGTGCTAAACTCTCAGTTAATCCCCGGGCTAACTGCAATTTTATTTTTGAACTGTACTAAAATTTGAAGCTTTTCACTGTGTGTAGTCTGCTTTCAAACATATAACCTATACTGTTGTGGTAAAATTATTCTGTGTGTCCAATGACCTTTTGCCACTGAAATATGCATTTGGAAAAGTTAACCCCTACTGCTTTGTTAAAATATGTCCACAGTGACGCAGAGAAGAAGAATGAAGCTCTTAATGATGAAATCAGAGAGTTGAGTAGAACCCTGAAAGCCATTGAAAAAAGGACTGAAGAGATTTTACAAGAAAGAGAAGATGTAAAGAAGGAATTGGAGAACAACCAAGTTTTGCTAGAAAGCAATGAACGAGAATGCATTAGTTTGACAAAATTAGTAGAAATTAACACTGAGAAGGAATTAGAGATCCTATCAGACAGGTTAGAGACATAAACCATGTAGTATGAGTGAACAATTCTGTGTCCTCAAAAGTCTTTCTTCTGCTGTACTGCTTCTGTTTTCAAGTTTTAGGCTGCAACCAGTGCAGACTAGAAAGGATCAAGTTTGGTTTTGACTTCAGAAATATTTATATAAAAATTTGGAATCTGGAATCTGGATTGAAGAAAAACTCCAAAAGCATAAGAATTTGATAAAATCCTAGGAGAGTGAAACTGGATTTTACTCTGAAAAGGGCAATATTGTAGAAGGTTTCTCTCTTCAGTGCAGATATTTTCTTTCCTGTGCAACCCACTGGAAAGTAAATTGATGAAGAAAAGGGTATGTCAGTATTTTCATTTTCAAATGAGGATCATGGATGTCAGTACTCACAAACTCCTGAATTTCAGTGGGGATTGGTTACTCATCTCTTTAATATTACCTTGAACTATGAGCTTATATATACTTGGTAAAGTAAAATCAACTGTTAGGTTGATGATAAGCTTCAAATCATTCCTTCTTTGCAGAGGGAGATGTATAGTTGTAATCATGGCCATATGCTCAGTAACAATTCTTTAAAGTGTTGTATTAAAGGCCTGTGGCACTTTACATTGAAATATTCCCTCATACTAAAACCCGTATCTTTTTATATGTACTAGCTTCCCTGGATTTTTTTACATATTTAGAACAGACTGTGAGACCCCATTGACATAATTAGGAATATTGTAATTGCTTACATTTATAAAAATGCTACCTTTTCAGGGAATTTTTATCAGTAGTTTGTGAGTTTATCTTGCTGGTCAGCCATAAAAATGAGATACTCAAAACCCATTAAAATGGTCATGCCTGTTTACATATATATCTTGGTGAAGTTACCTGTTACTAAGATTTTGTGTCTTATCTCCATAGGGAAATTCTGGAAAACAATTTAAATAAATGTATCTTGGAGAACAAAAAACAACGTGATGCTCTCACTCAAAAGCAAACACAGAAGGAGAGAGAACTGAAAAATTTAAAAGTGCTGGAAGTACAACTGGGTATGATTTATGACTCCTTGGAACGAGACAAGGCACAGCATAAAAGACTCAAATCAGAGGTCTGTATGAATGCATTGATCATAAAGATTCTAATTTTTCTTGTAAGAAATCTTTCATGACAGTCCTCAAATCTCTTGACAGTCCTAGAAGGAGGAAGGGAAGAAGAGTTATTTCAACTTCCTTATTTCCTCCTTGCATTAGTATTTCACCCATTCCTCTTTTAATACTTTTTTGCTCTTTTCTGTTTTACCTAGGCTTTTGACAACGGTGATTTTAAAGAAAAATCTTGTTCTACTTGTGTGTTCAAAGCATTTTCTTTCTTTTCTGCTTCCAGTTCTTTCTTAAAAATTTACTATGTCTGTAAATTTTTTATATTTTCTTTCTCTCATCACTGGTTCTTCTATTCTTTCTTTCTTTTTTCTCCTCTACTTGCTCTTTGATTAGTCTAAATTGTAAGTCAGTGTTACAAAATTAATCTTGTTTATTCAGGTGAATATTTTTCAGAGGACTTGACGTTTCCTACCTTGACACTGTCCTTGAAATTTGTCTTGGTCCATGTAAGCAATTCAGGGCAGAAAGGAGTCTTACTTACATCATTGTAAAGTTTTAAAAAATAACCATCTCATAGTAAAAGTCATACATACTTAGCTTTGCTATTTGAAAACAGTAAATACTACTTGATAATATTTAATATTATTAAACAATATTTTTTGGTGTCTCTTGAAATTCCTCCAGAATTCACATGTGTATTACCTAGTAGTTTAAGCTTACCTGGGAGGAGGTTGGAAAGCTCTATAACTACTCAACAAAGTTTTGGACTTAATTCCCTGAAATAATGATTAAAGGTCTGACTTATATTCCAGAATTTGATTTTAAAGCTTAGCTAAGAGAATAAGCTAAGAGAATCTAGGAGATGGCATTTTTTCTTGTGTTCCTATTGAAGAAATATTCCTGGAGGGAGAGCCACAATTGAAATACTGAACCACATGTAATGCTAAAATCAAATTCTGTAACTCATCGACATCTGTGAGAGTTCACAGTCTGTGAGACTGAAATCCATCCCAGCCTAATTCGTTCACACTGAAAGGACAAGAACTTTGTGTGTGTCTTACAAGCAGCATCATCATGAGAAGTGGAGGGAAGAGAATGGCAGGAGAGACAAAAGTGGAATTCTAGTCAGTATTTTACTCAAGAAGTTGCAGGATGCTGCCCCAATGCAAACATGCCACAGCAATATAGTTGTTTTAGCCCATCCTCCCATGCTTGGTATTTTCTCTAATTCCTTTCCCAGCTCCTTTTGAAGAGCAAATGTGAAATCATGGCTCCTCTGCAGCATGGTCAGTGCAGAGGCAGAACTGCAGCATGGGAGGGTCGAGTGTCAACCCTGCTCCTGCTTGGCTTTTGCCACATTGAGGCAATTTTAATCCGTAAAACTTGGGAGCACACCTAGCAAAAGTTAAAAAAAATATTTTAAGTAGATAAAGTTCCTTTAACTACTTAAAAACCCAGATTTACGTTTATTCATTGTGATTCCAAGTGGAAAAAAAAAAAAAAACAAACAACAAAACAACACAAGAATTAATTGCTCGCTTAAAGGTGTGGTTGCAGAAGCAGCAGTACAGCAGTGTGCTTCCCCAAATTTCTCGTATTTTGAATCATAAGCGAAGCGCACAATGACTGGTTTTTAGAACAAGGAAATTACAGGAACACTTCCTTCAAATGTGTTTTTCTTCTTAGTAAGTTGTGAAAGGTCAGCTATTGCTAAACGCTGCTGTTCTGTGTGAAAGAGAACTGCGCCTCTGGCCATCACCAGCCCGGAGCAGAACTGCTGCTCCTCTCTGTGCGTGCCTTTCCTTCAGTCAGGCCAATGCAGAGACAGCCAAAAGTGCCTAAATTTAGCCATGTCTTATGTGAACAAAAGTCCTTAATGGATTAAAGATGTTTATATGAGCTCTTAACTTTAACATAGCAGAAGCGGTAACTAATAGAGGCTCCACAGAAAAGCTGCATTTGATCACACCACGAGAGTGAAAATCACTTTCTTAGAACAGGTTTTATTGACCTTTTAGTAAACCTAAGTCAAATCAAATCTCAGAGCTGGCAGCTGCAACCAAAGTAACTCCACAGTTTGACCTTTACTATGTTCTTTTCCCCCTTTCATTTAATGCAAGTGAATGTTTAATTTTACAGTATTAACACAGAAGTTAAAATCACAAATGCAAAATATCTACGTATCAGTATTGATTTATTGTGTTTTGAACTCTAACATCTGGTTGAGATCTGAGCAAGATACCACAGGGTTGTGTGTATTATCTTTCAATATTTTCCAGATGTGTTGTTAAATGTGATTTCTTTCCCACCCATATGAGTTACAGATTTGCAATTAGAATCATGGAATCATAGAATAATTTGGGTTGGAAGGGATCTTTAAAGGTCATTTATTTCAAACCCCTGCAGTAAGCAAGGAGACCTTCGTCTACATCAGGTTGCTCTGAGATAAGTCCAACCTGGCCTTGAACGTTTCCAGGGATGAGGCATCTGCCACCTCTCAGGACAACCTGTGCCAGTGTTTCACCACCCACGTTATACAAAACTTCTCCCTTATGTCTAACCTAAAACAACCCTCTTTTATTTTAAAACTGTTACCCCTTGTCCTATCACAACAGGCCCTGCTAAAGAGTTTTTCCCCATCAATTAGATAGGTAACATATGTTTGCACATTGTGCATTTATTTCTTACTTGCTTATAAACATAAAGAATTTTTAAATGAATTTAATCACAACGAGGTCAATACAACCTTTTGTCTTATGAGTTATATCATGCAAGTACTTGTAGTGAGATTGTTCAGATATATTTTAGTCAGAGGTAGTTTCTAACTTATTCCTTCACGTAATTTTAATATCTGATTGAATAAAGAAATTTTCCCATAATGTATATGAAAAAATAGTACATAAAAGTTTGTGTTGTTAGTTTTGACTTTCTTGAGCAAAGGAAAATCCCACTTTAATAATAAAAACAAAAAAATATGATATCCAATCTACCTAGATGTGAAATACTGACTGTACTAAAATCAGTGGTAGATCTATTTCTTTTTCTTAAGTAAGGTCAGAATTTGATTCTGAAAATCCTCCATGAATTTAGAAGGTGACATTTTTACATAGTCTCTTTTTGTGATTATTGGATTTTTTAATGACAGTTTAGTTGCTGAAAAATGTAAGCCTTCTAAATTCACTCCTTAAACTGGGCTTTGTGAAGTTTAGTGTTCATAGTTCTTAACAGGAAAATTTGAGAAACTTTGAGATGTTGCTGAGGAACTAAACTCAGTAAAGCACTCTTGGACTAGCTACTGTAATAAGAAAGAAAATTAATTTCTTAATTTGGGTAACTACTTCAAATAGTCTCTACAGTTTACATTTTCCTCATATTTTATTTGCATCACTCAGTGAGCTTGGTTTATTTTTGTAGGTGGAAATGAATGCAAAAATAAATGAAGCATTATTAGAAAGACGACGAGAAGTGCAGGAGGAAATTGAAATGATCAAGAGACGTTTGGCTGAACAGGTTCTGCTTTCTCACATTTTTTCACTGTAACAATTGGTTTTCTAATATGAGATTAAAAGAACTCTGAAGAAAAAATAATGGGAGTTTCTAGATGCAGCTTTCTGATGAGAAAATGAGATAGTATTTGTTCCATTTTAAGGACCACTTGTTTGTAATTTTTTTAAAAAATGAAAAAAAAAGTTTTTTAGATCCATGTAGTCTACATATTTTTTTACTTCACAGATAAACCCAAAGTATTTCCAACTTTGCATTTGCCCACACTGATGCATTGATGCATAAGGAATTAAATTTAATTTTCTCTAGGAAATGATCTCAGATATGGATGCCCACAAGTTAGAAGAATGCATTGCTAAAGAACGCCTGCTTTTCAAAGAGCAGGAAAAGCGCAGAGATGAGTTATCCAAACTTATACATCTGACTTCTCTCAGAGCTGATGAGAGGCAGCTGAAATCCAGGGATGTTCAGAAAGCCAAGGTAAAAAATTATATCTTTGGAAAACTTCTCAAAAGCCAAGGCTGGTATAGGCAGAAATTGCATTCCTAGTGAAGGGAGCCTGATGGACTCTCACTTCCCACTCTAGCTTTGAAATTCCATCAGAACCCAGGAAGCTCCCCCAATACTGTGGTGTTTTATTGACAATTCGTGGTGCAGCAGTGCTGTTCTTTTAAACGTCACTCCACAATTGAAACAAGGTATTTGAAAGAACATTTTCTTTCAAGTCTATGGAATAAAATGAATAATTTGAAAGAAAGAGGCAGAAAAGTAGATGAACTCACCTGAGATTTTTAGAAGTAAAACTGTGTGTTTTATTTTACAAATATATGGATGTTAGGAGAAAAACAGAACTACTAATTCCAAGGAAAGGCAAAAATCTTTGTTTTCCTGTTGCATTTCAAAACATAAATAATTATATTGATTTAGAGAAAGAGGAGGGAAAGAAAACTTTTCCTATGATTAGTCATTGTGTTTGCTGCCTGCATTTTTATTAATTTATTTTTATTATAATGTCATGTGTGTGCTGCAACGTCACACACTATTTACTAAATACCAAATTGTTATAGGGGAACCAACTATTTATGTTCTCAAAATGTGTGTCTGTATTCAAATAAATTATATAAGCTGCCCTTCTAGCACCTTGGGAATCTTTGCCTTTAAAAATAGAATAAACAAACATGTCAGGTTTTGTACCTTCAGTAAAAATCAGTCTATAAACAGATTAAAAAAAATAAACCAAAGCAAACTCAGGAACACACAGACTTGCCCAAAGTTTCATCATCCACCAGCTTTCCATAATACCAATCTCCTCCTCCTGCTACCAGTGGGAGGGGAGAAAAGGCCTATCTATTGAATGTTCATGGCCCAGGCTATTGAGGACTGAACACAACTGAAATCCAAAGGTCCAGAGCCTTAACAGAATGCACATGTACCATTCTGCTCAATCATCAGTGATTACTTAAAAGTTAGGATTGGGTAAAAATTAAATTTTATTTGTAAACATACAATTTCAATGGTGCATATGCCAAATAGTGATATAGTGGTAGAACTGGCAGGTTGATTAGTAGAAACAGCAGAACTGCAGATTCAGGGGACCAAGCATTTAAGATGCAGCATCAAATTATCTACATTAGTAATAGTCATTGTCAGCTTCATATAGATGGGAAAATGGTGCTCTTTCATGTCATTTTAATAAAAATATTTCATTATCATTGGAAAAAGTCATTATAATTATCTCCTTTCACTGTCTTTTCCTTATCTAAGAGTTGTTCTAAGTAATTTCTTTAATATATCTGAAGTGCTCACTAAATTCTATTTAAATTTCAGATCCAACTCCAAAATCTTACTAAAGAAGTAAAAAGAAAGAATGTTGAAATAAAAGTCTGGAAAAAGAGGAGAAAAGACATCCAAAACCAGTAAGAAAATAATAACAATAATTAAATACATTATCTAAAAAAGTCTTTTAAAGCAACTTTTATCCAAGTAATGTATGCCTAAAATTCTAATAATTCTTTCACATGTGTCATTTCTTCAGACTCCAAGGGTTTGCTAAAATGTGCGATTTTATCCAAAGTGAAAGGGATAAATGTATACAATTGGTGCGTGGTGCTCAGTGGAAAGCAAGGGAAGCTGGAAACCGGGTAAAATTCCTAGAAAATAAAATAGAAAATTTAAGGAATACTGTTTTAGCCAAGGAAAGGTGAGTTCAAAGTAAGCTGTGGTTCACAATTATAGAAATGTAAGATTAGAAAACATCTTAGGAGAGAATCTTGTCCCTCTTCAGTTAAGCCTGTATCATCCTTGATAGTTATTATCCTGATTTTTAAAATCTGATTAAAACAAAGGCATTTAGCAATATTCCTACATAATCTATTCCAATTTCTGATCCCCCTAACACTTTCCAACTAGCTGGGGAAGGAACACTCTTGAAGTTTGTCTGGCTACTCCCTCACTGTCCCATTCTTTGAAGGGATAAATTTTCATTGCATTTCCTTTATATCACAGTTCTTAGATCTCTTAATGTTTACATTGTCATGCTGTTTCATTCAGTATGAGCAGCACTGTTGTACCCCTACTTGCTGTCCTGGCACATACGATCCCACAGTGAAGTTGTGCATGGTATATTAAATGAGTCACTAGCTCGTAATGTGGCTGTCTAATTATTCAGTTAGAACAAACTGGGTTTCTTGGTTCAAACTCACATGGAGTTTATTAGATAATGTTTATTTCAGATGAAACAAAAAGTGGTTTCAATTTCCAAGCAATCTTAGAAACAATGAAAGGTTACATTCACAACAAGGAGGATGAGGCAGAATGACTGGTGCTTGTGACTCTGTTTTTCCCTAGACCATTATTTATTGGAGATATCTAATTACCATCTTTTTGTAATCCTGGTGATGATATTCTGAAATGTAGACAGAATTAAAATGTCTTGGAAATCAGTAGCTGGGCAAGTAGGAGATAGTGAGTAGCCAGCTGTGTAAGCAAAACAGGACAACCAAAACTGAGTAGTTTAAAAATAACTTAATTTTCCCAAAACTTTGTTATTTGGTGCCAAAAAATTGCACAATCAGACCAAAGAATACACTAGTGGTGTAATCTCTTAGTAGTTTGATTTCAAAGTCATGCTGGAGGTAGCTGGAAAAGAAGTGGAATCTCAGTGATTGAAGTGATTTTGTCAAGGTGTACAAGCTCACATTTTGTGGTAAAATTTTTGAGGACTTATCAGTTAATGAAAGAAGGGGAAAAAAGGCTAAGACAGATAAATATTATGTAGATATCATGAATATATAATTATTATAGATGACCCTACTCAATATATATCCAGCAGATATTTTGATCTCTACAAGGCTGGATTTAAAACTAGCAAGAGGTACTAAAATCCTCTTACCTATGAAAAATATTTTTAATCTCAGTAACAGGCTTTAGTATCAGTGTCACTGAACTTCACTGCAGCTTATACAACTTGGAGGACAGAGTATTGGTCCAAATAAGACAAAAAAATTTTCAGAAAATATTTTAAACACATTGAATTCCTGCAACACTGTCATGCTTTCAGCCTGAAACTCGATTTACAGAAGTTTAATTCAACTCAGTAACACCCTGTGTCACTCAAAGCCTTACACATGTTGGGGGAAACAGAAAGCAGCTCCCTGCTCTGGATACAGCAATTCAGAAATGTAATGGTGGAGCCTCTGAGGGGAGGATATTTCATCTGCAGGTCTATATTTTAACAGGAGGCTCTGCTTCTCCTTTCACTGCCTCTTTTGTATGTTGATGTCAACATCTTCCCAGTGCAGATAGTGCTGTGTATCCAGAAGTGACCCTTTCCACAGATCAAATTCACTAACTCTAAGTTCCATGCTGTGAGCAAGTGAATGATCCATGTAAAACAACAATCTGTCTTTTTAAGTGAGGAACCATCGTCCAGTGACCAGCATAGGGTGTTGGAAATAGAGATCTGTTGTTTATGTTTACGTGATCTTGTCACTAACCTTCCAACTATGACTTTTTATCTGTCAAATGGGTAACCCAATAACTTTCTTTCTTGTGTTAATGTTGTGATACATCATTTTATAAACAATAAACTTGGAGAGCTTTGAGTTGCAACCACAAAAATTATTTAAATATCGTTCTTTAAATAGAAGGGCAGGATTTCTACACACTTAGACTTTTCATCAGAGTTTATGCTTCTGCTCTTGAACTTTCTTATGGTCCCTTGGGCTACCCAGTAGAGAAGAAAAGAGCTGTAGTGCAGTGCTCCCTTTATAGCATTTTTCTTGGGCCATAATCCAGTTCTTTTCAAGCTGGAAAGAGCTTGCAAAGAAAAACCCATTTCAGAGAATCTTTCTGCTTCTTGTAATGCTTCTGTGAAGCACAGTGACATAGAGGATCCTTTGTGTATATTTGTGGAATGAGTTTAAGAGCTGCTTTTAATCGGTGAAATTGGTTTCAAATTGAAAGGACTAAAAATATTCCCACGTTTCTGTTATGTTAAAGAACATTGCAGGAAAAGCGTATGAAGATTAAAAATAACGCAGGAATAATAGAGCATCTCAAAATGAATTATTGCAAAGTTGCACAAGTCATTCAAGAGACAAAAGAAAAGCAAAAGCATCTGAATCTTGAGAGACTGACCACGACAGTCACCCACATTGAAGAGGACATTGCCCGGCTATGTAAAAAATGCGAAAGGGCTGTTCAGCAACAAAAGGAGAGGTACATGTGTAAACTCCATTAAGGTAGTGTTTGATTTTGACATTGATGAAGCAGCAGTGTTTTTCAGCTTATGAGCACTCCTATTCAGGAATACTAAGAAAGCTGCTGCATTACCATGTTTCGCTGAACAATCTGCCTCACTGCACTGATGGTGCTGCTTTGCATTATGTGGATGTTTCTACAGGTGACAATGCTCATTCTGCAGAACTATTTAATTCAAAAAACATGGTGGCTTGGCTACTGAATGCCTTGAGAACTTGTAACCTCCTGCTCTGTTTGTGCATTGTGCATAGATAAGGTATAAAAGTGCAGATGATCTAAATCTCTCTGATCTTCTTAATCCATTTTAGATGCTGTGGTAGGCCAGAAGATCTTAAAAATTATATGAGAGACAAGAGTAACCTTTCCAAGTGTTTGTTCTCTGATTTTCACATTGCAATTATTTTGTTACTTATTTAAAATGCTGCCATTATATTAAAATATTATTTGTGAAAGCTTTGTAAATTTTCCCAGATTATTACTATCTTTCAAGGTCACTGGTTATGTTCTTGAATGGAATACACTGAATATGAGTAATTTTTTCTTTTTAATTTACCTCTTCACTTTGGCCTTATTTCAGTTGTCTTCTGCTCAGAGAACGAGATGAAGAAATAGGCTTCTTATATGAAAAAATAAACAGGCAAGAGATGATATGTAGAAATGGAGATAATGAGATGCAAGTTATGGATGAAAAGATCAGTTTTCTGAAGCTGAAGGTAGCTGAGAAAAAGAGAGAGATTGCATTGTGTTTCAAAGAGCTCACAGTGAAGAATGCCCTGAATGCAGATCTGGCAACACTTGAGATAGAGGTTGGTGGCAGAGGAACCTTTTTTTTTTTATGTCATTCTGTATTTTAAAGCATAGGGTGATTTCATAGAAAAAAAAAAAGTCTAGATGTTTTTATTTTAAAAAGTCTTTATTAAAGCAAGTTGAGTAATACACCTGTCTAGCAAAACACTGCCATGTTTTTAACTTCAGATGTGGGAGTTTCTATGTTCATGTGTAACTGGCTGATGCACTTTGTTACGCGCACGCCAAAGGCTTCCCGGGTATGGAATCTCAGCTAACCCTCCCCATGGCCTGAAATGTCAGTATGACTAAGCTGGAGAATGGGAGTCATGGGGCAAAAATGGGACTGTAGATAAAATTTGTTAAAACTGTATTGATGGAGTAGGTGGAGGGGTGGGAGATACACTTAGATCGTCAAATTTCTGGAATAATAACTCAATTCACACTTGACCCTGAGCCTACTCTGGAAACTCTGCAGCCTACAATGATATAATCCACATATACTTTCTGCTACACAAAAACAGTGTAAGTTTTAGCTCTAGTTACAACATAACATTAAACAACTAACAAACTGCAGTTCTTGGGACATTCTTTCCTTGCTTTCTGAAATGGCTCATTTAGTTTTGACCTTATCTCCAGATGGTAATTTTCTCCATACATACTCCATTAGTGCCTGCACAAAATCATAAATTAGGGTTTACCATTGCCTTTTAAACTTGCATCAGTGGGAGCTGTGACTCACTGTTTAATAGTGCTTGCACTATTCTCTTACTTCTGGCCTTTTGAAGAAATTGTGTGCTCTGCTACAAGAATAAAATGTAGTACAATACTTCATGCAAATCATGCCCAAAGAACTTTACAGGGCCCTTACAGATTTAAACTATGAACAGAGGTGGTATGGGGAAAAAACCCAAACTGCAACCTAAAGGGAAAAAAAGGCATTTTCAGGTAAGATTCAGAATGAGGCTGAAAGTCACTGAGTCAAATACAGTAACAAAATGCAGATGATTTTTGTGAATTGGTGAAGTCAATCGTGAAACTTTGCTTTTTCTGTTCTGCATTCCTGCAACTTTCTCCTTTGTGATGATGGTTCATGTGAAGCCTAAAGTCACTGTTGAAGGAATGCTATTGTTGCAGGTGCTTTAAATCTTTTTGCAATATTGACATAAAATTAAAAAATAGGAAAATACGGTTGTGTGATATTACACATGCAGTAGCCTTAATAAATGTTCCCAAGTCAGAGATTTTCCAGTTACCAATGACAAGTAATCAGTTATCAGCCTTTAAAATTTAACTAGCTACTGTGATTACTGGGTGTTACATGGTTCAAACTGGCTGCTAATTCATCCATCTCCTTATGCTCAACCATTCCAGCATTAATACTCTTACTCCCACTGCCAACAGGTATTATGCCCACTGAGAAGCAGTTTCAAATAGTTTGGCTTTATCTCCATAATTTAAATAAAAACTATAAGTCTGAATCTGATTTCTGGTGTTGGTTGCCAAATTCAGATTGCTAATTCCTGTACCAATTACAAATTTGAATCCATGTTGAAATCCAGTTTGGCTTCTGTTCAGTTGTCATGGTCAAAGAATCTTATGATAATGATCATTTAGATGAAACATTGACTTGATGATGCAGTGAATACAACTTTAAATCACTGGTCTTCAGCCCTCTGAAGGGGTAACAGGAGCTCATTTGGGTCTGTGTTTTGTCTGTTTTTCAGTGTAGACAATTATAAATGTTCAGAGAGAGGCTCAGTGCACCACAGGGCTATGAAACCCTGATATCTATCAGAGTCCCTTAGACCTCCTCTAATGCAGACTGTAAATCTCATTTCTGAGTTCTCCTCTTTGTTTTATTTCTCCATTCTGTTGTGACTTTGTGTAGGAGCCAGTGTCCCTAACCTTATCTGCATGTTAGGAGCCCACAAATGATGCAGATAAGTGAACAAGGTTTCTTTACCGATGGAACGAATTGTGTGTCTTTGCCTCCAGAGGGAAATCCTGATAACATTTTGTAGGGAGCACAGTATTCCTCGATTAGGTCTTTACTCTCAAGGCATCTACCTCTGCCCATCAATGGCATGGGAAACTTTGACTTGTATAAGAAGGAAGAAATTCTTCACAGAAAGGGTGATTAGATATTGGAATGGGCTGCCCAGGGAGGTGGTGGACTCGCCGTCCCTGCAGGTGTTTAAGGAAAGACTGGACATGACAGTGCCATGGTCTACTTGACATGGTGGTGTTCAGTCATAGCTTGGATTCAATAACCTCAGAGGTTTTTACAATCTAAATAATTTTGTGATTCTGTGATTCTTTAAAAGTCATCTACAATTTAAATAAAATTCAGACCATCTGACATGAGCAGGCTGAATCCTCCATCCATGCCTTTTAAATTTTCTCCTCTACTTTTCCCTCCCTTCCTGTCTCCTTCAGTCTTAAGCAACCCCAGACCTCTTTGAAGCAAGTGCTAGTAACATGGACTAGGTATTTCATTACTACAAATGTAAAGAATTAAAACCAGAAATATTTGCAAGCTGCAGAAATGACCCATAACAGCTGGGGTGCCCATCGGGAAGGCGAAAAGCCCAGAGCAGGGCTGGGTGCCAATTCAGCAAGAACAAACACTTCACCTGAGCAGCTTCATATTCCACATGAGCTGCTTAATCATCAAAGTGATGTCTGTTCCACTTGTACATTATTAGAAGCTGCCTATTTCCACAAAAGAGTGAAACATCACTGAATAGTTTAGCCAAAAAAAACCCCTTCTCTGAAGCAAGACCAGACCTCTTCTAAGCAAGTGCTAGTAATGTGGACTAGGTAGGTTTCTTACTATCAATGTAAAGATTTAAAAATAGAAATATTTACAGGTACTTCCTTTATCTGACACAAAAAATGTACCTGGGGAGTTTGTAGGGTGGTTTTCTCTGGGCATAAAACTACGTAACTTTTAATTGGGACTGCACATCAAGGGGCTGCTCCTGCTGTTTGAAGTGACCCATGAAAACTAATCTGCCTTCATGCATCAATGAGAAATACCTAGCATCAACCATTAATTAGTCCAACACATAGACCTGCTGAGCTGTCGTGGTGCTGTAGATGGGACTTTCACGCCTCAGAGTTCAGCTAATGTACAAGGACTGTCAGTTTTTTTGAGGCATTTGGCAACAACATTTGTCCAGGTTTTAATACAATCCCATGAAAATCTCCAGACATCTCTACATCACCACAGGCATAGAAAAATGGGACTAATAGACAGATAAAGATTTATCTGCTATCTGCTCCTATGCCTGTCATTCCTGAGAGGGCTAAGCTGTGCTTTCAAGCCACCACTGGGAAACCTGTTTCCTCAACAAGGTATCCCAGTCCTTCCTAACAGTGGAAAGATTTTCTTGACCTTTAGCCTGGATCTTTCTTGCTGTAGTGTAAGAATATTGATTTGTATTCTGCGCACCAGGGACATGACAAGCAGACCACTCTTTTCCTTTCTGCAGCATTTCATGTTATTGGAAGGCAGTTAACCATGTTCCTCTCCCATCCTTTTGCTAGGCTGCATACCCCTCTTTCTTTCAATCAGCCCTGACAGATTTTTCTTAGGTCACTGTTTTTCTGCATTTCTTTTATTTTTGGCACTGTGGTCTTTATTTGTCTTGAGGTACAGTGTGTAGTGGCTGAGAGTGAAAGGATTCATTCAGGCCTTTTGCAAATTACAGTCCTGCTTACGTGTCCAGGTATGATGGCAGCTTTTCTTGACATGACAGTGATTCATTTTCACATACATGTGTGTAACAACCAGACCCTTTTTCAAAAAAAGGGCATCCAACCAGTTGACCTTGATTTTGTGTTTGTACAGGCAGTTTTTCCTGCCTACATGTAGGAACTTGCATTTTTTATTTAATATTATCTTTTTAGTTCAGACCAAGGTAATTTTGAATTTGCATGTTCTCAAAAAAATACTTGCAGTCTCTCTGAGATTGACCTCATTCTGCTGATGAGGTACTTACTGTGTATTTTCATCAAGAACCCATTTCCTCTGCTTGTTTATGAGAATCACATATGAAACAATATTGAAGCTATATAAAAATCAAGATGTATGATACCTACTATTTGTCATCCATACACCTGTGAAATCATCATAGTGGGACATTGGTCTGGTTTGGCATCATGACTCAACACACCTCTCTGGGCTGTTTTTCCTGCCCTTTTTCTTTTCTTGACATCAACAAAGGAAACTTAATGATATGTTCCAGATTTATTCTTCAGGAAGTGAAGGCAAGTTACTTACGGTTCCATAGCTCCTTTTCCCCTCACTTTTGAAAATAAGTCTGATATTTGCCCTTACCTAGTGCTGTACATACCTACTGTCTCTGAGATTTCAAAAATAAGCACTGGATGTCCATTTTTTCAGACCATGTGTTCCCTCTTGTGTGGCCACCCTTCAAACCATCCCTCCTGACGGATTACAATCCAGCATACAATCCAGCTGCTCTTCTAGAGCCTTTTCCTATCCCCTGTATCAAATCCACTCCAAGAAAGGAAGGATTTTTTTTTTCATTTTAAGACTTAGAATCTCCTAGAACTCAGATAAAGTCCTGCATCTGATCACTTCGAATTTGTATTGCATTTAAAAGCAAGGTTAGGTTTAACATGAAACTTTTAATAGATTTTTTTATGGAATTTTGGACACTGGTTTTGCTGCAATAGTCCTTCTCTAAATTAACTATTCCGTCCTGCAAAATTTTCCTTGGTAAGCTGCCCCTAATCTCATTAAGGTACCACAGCCTCCAATAAGGTATTTTCTCCTGAGTTTTAGTGGATGAGAAATTTGGCCCCAGATAAGAAAGATCACTGGAAGCATAGCTGCATCCTGCTGTGCTGGCCCTACTTTTGCATTCTTCCACTCTGTGTATTTTTGGGCTTGAGTTTTAGTTGTTTATAATTAAAACATATCTTTCAGATCATTATTTATGTGCTGAATCATGCTTTGCTGAGGAAATTGTTCATTATAGTCATTTAAGGTTTTAACTTTAGCTGCTTTCAGACAAAGTGTACAGGAATGAGTTGTGTGGTGCCTTTTTACTAGAAAAAGTGTTCTGGTACTGTTCCATTGACACCCGAGAAGACCTGTCAGTTTTTCCTTTTGTAGTTAAATATGACTTGTTAACTTCCAGGAACAAACCCCATCCCAGCAACATCTAAACATTTACTTTATATTTTGGTGACTGCTCATAACTTTGAGAGCTAGTGACCACATATTTCCTTAATCAATCATCAGCTGCAGTGGATGGTTAATATTTATACCTGGGTAGTGTTATGTCAGTGCTAATAGCTCAAGGTTGCAGTGACAACTCACTGACAGATGGCCAGGTGCTTATCAGAGCACAAGACCCCACCACTGTCAGTCTTGCAAGTCCAAACACGGAAAAAATGGCCCCAGACACTCCTTTAAAGAGGATTTACGTGGAGCTTGCATGTCCATCTAGCATTTTCTGGGAAGTGTTATTCCATGGGAAGGTCTCACATCAGAAAGGTCAGGGAACACCTGCCTCTATGAGTCCCTGGGGTGCCACACTGCAGTGTCACCACTGAGTCACTTCAGGACATGTGCCTGGGAACTTCAGTGTAGAAAACTTGGATGCCTGGAAGGATGCGACCTGCAGCACCAACCCATGGGGAAGCAGGACTTTCTGTTGTATTACTGAGGATAAAAAAAATGTAGCCTGAGGTCCAAGAAACATTTGGAACTCAGTTTCTGTCAGACAGCAGGGTTTCCTCTGTCCTCCAACTGTCATGCTATAGTTCCCTTTTAAAATAAAATTTTAAAAGGGCTCATAATTTTTTGTGTTACCCTCCCTCTTTCCCAGTACAAGGAAACCTCGTCCATTGAAGTCTGCAGACCAAGGCATCAGGATAGTTTGGTGGGAACAAATAATTGTTGTGGCCTTTTGTTTCTTAGTATTCCCAGTGCAAGGAAAAGATTAAACAGATGGAGGAAATCTTTAGTGATGCCACAAATGAAAGCAGAAGGCATGAAATGGGAGGGAAGGACCCATCTGCACCTGAACTGCTAAAAAAGATTGAACAGGTAACATCACTTCTCACATGCCAACCTACCCTGCTGTGCTCGACTGCTTTTATAAAATGCAAATGGAATTTAAATAATTATGATTGGCTATTGTGAACTCCAGCCTAGTGTCTGCTGTCCAGGTCAACTGGATGTGGGGCATTTCGACTTCATCCAGCAGAGGCTGGGGAGGGGGAGCTCTGTGAGGTACACCTGGCTCTCCTGCATGCTCTTCTAACCAGTCCATTCACACTATTGGCACTTCAGCACAAACCCACCTCACTCGGGAAAGCAGCAGAGGGAGATAAACGCAGAAAAACAAACTGCTAACAGTTGTCAGTCTTCAGCAACGGGCCGTGAGCTGTTTCACCACTACCCACAGGCTGTGAGCAGGAGGCAGATCTGCCACCCTCCTAACAGAGTCTGCCAGTGTGACACAGAATCGAACACCCCACCTTGGCAGGGCTGGGCTCTACTGCTTTGCCTCCCTGCTGAACAGGGAGCCATCAAACAGGCCTTGGGGGAAGCAGCAGCCAGGCCAGCCCAGCAGCTGCACTGCTGGGGACTGCCCCGAGAGACTTTGGAGGGAAGCATTAGGTCCAATCAAAAGCCCATTTCAGAGCCCTCTGTATGGAGTAGGAAAGAAGGTAAAGGAATGGAATAAGCAGACACAGCATTTTCTTATTGGTATTTGTCTGTTCCGTTTATAGACGCACAAAACTCCTCCCACTGTGTTCAGTGTTGGGGGGATTCACACAGGGCTGTGAAGGTGTTAGGGCAGTAGCAGCAGAGTCAGAGCAGCACACACCAATGTTCTTTCGAAATCCAGTTTGTAAGGACTTACCCTGAACACTGCTGCTTGAATTACCTGAGCTTTTTGCCTTACTGTCCCATGTTCCTTGACTCGAGGGAGCTCTGAGTAGCCAAGCAGGCCACAACAGAGCCTGCTGTCATCAACCTGCACATTAAAAAGCAGGACTCATGATTAGTTTAAACATCTATTTCAATCTCCTTGGGAATTAAAGTCATTGTAGTTGTATCTGTTTTGTTACTTTATGGAGCCCATACTTTCTCTTTTTTTAGTATCAGGAGGGAAAAGGTATACAAAGCAAGAGCTGAAACCCTCCCATTATGGTGTGACTCAATAAACCAGAACATTAATAAAAAAACAACCAAACACTAGAATAAAACCCCATTGCTTTCAAAAAAAGCATAGCAAGGCAGTAACAATAATGTAACCCCTGCTCCCAAAAGGGCCCAGTCTAATATGGAACAATTGTATGACTGACAGTAACCAACAGAGCCAATTTGGGCCTGATAGTTGGCAGAGAGGGTGAAAATTTTGAGAAAACTGATAGTGAAAGTGTTTGGGGTTTTTTGGTATTACTTCAGCAGCTCAAAACAATCACAGAACACCTTGTGCTGCACCTTCCCCTGTCATTTCCTTACACCCTGTGTGTCTTCCTCCCTGCTGCAGCTGGAAGCAGAGCTGCTCCAAAAGGAGCAGAAGCTGATGCAGAAGGAATTTCTTTGCGAGTCCATTTCCGAAATGACGGACAGAATCCGTGTCGAGGCAGAGAACAGGAAGCAGGACATGCTGCTGTTCACTAAAAGGGTGAGGAGGGCACTGCACACTCTGCTTGCCAACCTTAACAAAATGAAATAATATCTGGGCAAGAGGTGATTCAGTTGCAAATTACAAAAGTGGCTGGAAACGTTGATAGGCAAGTCATAAGCTATGCTTCAGAAATTATAAACATGCATAGTAGCAATAATACAGATAATACCAAAACCACTAGGCAAATGTACTTTCTTTTAAAAAGAAAATTGCGCTGTAATTGGTACCTTTCACAAAAATATAGGATTAGTTCTTTCTGAGGTAGATTCTTAGAAACTTTGTGGAATCCTTCTTTTGAATGTGTACTTAACAACAAACACGTCAAAGCCTAAAAAGGTATAAAGAAAGGCCTGGTAAATTCTACAAGAACATATGCTAAGATGAACTTGGTATCTGGCTCAATTTGCTATTTAGTAGGGAGAATCACGCAGGAAACATAATTTTCAATACAATTATTTTTATATAATGATAGATGTTTCCTTTTAACTGTCAGTAATATTGTTTGTGAAAAACCAAAATGCTCCCAGCTCCCATGCTCCTAATGAAAAAGCTGCAAATAGATCAGAGCTGAGGGAAAGCCAGAAAAAAAAATACCAAGTAATTAATGTAAAACAAGGCCAGGGTTGATTTCTTTTGTTAGGTGTTAGGTTTGGTAGGCAGAAAGGCTTAAAACAAAACAGATTTTTATTATCAATCATTCATTTTCCAGACAGAGAAAATATCATAGTTGTTACTTTTGTTTGTGAAATGATGGCCATGGGCTAATAAACTACTGTAAGAATGGCAGCGTGCCAAAGGTTACATTCACAAGTGCTCTGCCCCATTAGTCACTTAAATAGTCTTTAAGTTTTGTTGGGTTTTTTTAAGCCACTCCAGTCAGACTCAAAGATTCCTGCCACATTCCTTTTCAGTGTCCCTTGCAAGGATAATGTCACAACCCCCAGCCCCTCTGCATCTGCATTATCACAAAATTATCGCATAAGGATTGGCCTTATTTCACCTTTATTACAAAGTTAACTGTGCATAAACTGAATTGGGGTCCTGGGCCTTTAAGGGCAGGGGGAATTTTGCTGTCCAGCTGAAAAGGGCAGGAGGCAATGACAAATGTGCTTTTCTGTGTCTTGTATTGGGGTAAATCTGAGTTCTTGAGCTGCCAGTTTCTGTGGTTCCAAGTGCTTACAGAAATTAAGTAATTTTCAAGTGTGGACTATTATTTAAAACCTTGTCAAGTTGGACTAGTTTTCAGATATCTAATGCTGACCTAAGTGTCATGCCCAGTAAGTGCCTAAAAGGAAATCCTAACTACAACGCAGCTGTTTTGAATTCCAGATAAATGAACTGCAGAGGAAGATAAAGGACAAAACTAAGGAAAGGAGGGCTCTTATTGCAGAGTTGACCATGAAGCAATCACTTGTCGTTCAACTTCAGCAGGAAATGAAAGAAAAAGAACAATTTGTGATGATTGCTTCATGGAGGATAACTCAAGGTCTCCCCCCTCCTAAGGGAACAGAAAAGGAATGGTTGAAGGTCCTAGGCAGTGAGAAGACACACAAAGCCACATCTGAAGCCAGAGCTGAAGTAAGTTTTTGTCACACATTGCAATTCAGTGTTCAGCCCCATCCCTTCACTCTCTGGTCTACCTGGTCTTTCCAAAAGAACTGTGCTGGCTCCATGTGGAGCCACTCACCGGCTAACACAGAGCTCCAGGAGCCAGTGCAGATCATGGTACAGACAGAGACAGCTACTAAGTGGGGTTTGTGGAGCTTTACTCCAGTCTGGCAACACCACTTAGAGCTGGTCATTCAGTCTTTAGGAGACCATGTACTAAAAGTGTCACCTTGGATTAAAGTAGTTTGTGTGACCATGTTGTGGCCAACAGGTGAGACAGCCATCAGTAGAATACTGCTTTCCACTGGATTTTAAGGTAAAGCTGCAAAAGGTGAGGTGTGGGGTTCAGGAGAAATAAGTTTAGCATCTCCCAAATATCAGATGCAACAAGCATCAGATGAGAAGAAGCAAGAAATCAGATTGTTGGGCAAGACACTGAGGGTAGACAGAGCAGCACATCAAACAGTGTTTTAAACCCTACCCTGCTGGACACTGCCTCTGTCCTTGAGACAGTTAGTGATCCCAGAGAAGAGAGCTCCTACAGAATAATAGTGGTTTAGAATCTTCTCTGTCATTGACCCTTCTGCTCATGCTGTGACTCAGTTTCCCTTCAGTGCTGTGCACAAAAGCTCACTGCAGGAACTGTATTCAGGAACAGAATTGTTCCCGAGATGTTCTACAATTATTACAGCTTTTAAAAGTTCCTTTAATCTGTTTTCTTCACAAATAACAAAAGCATGACAGCCTCAAACTGTCAACTATTTAAAAGGACAAACTCCCATCTACCTGGTCGAAACCTCATGCTTTCAATACCCCTCCAGCTTTCCTGGCTTGCCAAGGATTAGACTAATAACGTTTCCTTTTGTCCCAGATTCTGTACAGTGGCTCAGGAGAGCACTGGAGTTTTAAAGCACACAATCCCTCTGTGATTACAGACTGTGTTTCTCCGACAGGACGCTGCAGAGAAGGAACAAGATGCAGTGCCTGGCCATGCCCACACGACAGCCCAAGGATGCCCAACCTCCTCTATCCTGGATAAGGAACAGAGTCCCCCATTCCCACGGCCCCACGGTGCTCTGCCTCCTCTCAGACCAAGTGAATCCAGTTCAGATCGGGGACATTTCAGCAAATCTACTGCACAGCCATCTGAAACCTCAACAGACAGCACCTGAAGCAGGAGAGGCCATTTCTGATTGCTGAATCCTGAGGGTCAGCAGCATTTACACTGCACTGAAGGAATGTTTGTTAGTGTTCAGCCAAAGTCCATATTGAAAACCAAGTACTTCTTCATGCCAAAAGCACAGTTAACTAGTTGGTGATCCAAAGCCTCTTCTCTTGGCATCCCAAATGGAGTGCAGTATTTAAAGTGTTAAGAAAAGTTAGTGGGTATCATGCTATGCTTTTTTTTTTTTTCCAGGTAAAGTTTTATTGCATCTGAAGATATGTTGTAATACATTTCATTAAAAAAGAAAAGGCTAGAAAATCTTCTCCTGTTATTCATATAATATGAACAAAGTGGCCACCACTTATACACCAACATGGCTTTCTGCAGTCTGGGACTGGAGTTTACACTTCCCAGAGAAATTCTAATTATATTGAGAAAGACAATCCATCCCACTATGCAGTCACTGAGAAAGCTAAAGTTTCTCTGATGGCAAGGACAAGGGAGTGACCATGAACTTGCAGAGTCACTCCCAGGAAACAGATCTTTTTATTTCACTGGTAAGGAAGAGGAAGCATCAGTGGAAACTACTAGGAGAAAATATCAGAGGTTATTATTCAAAAGCTCCAAAATATATCAAATTGTTAAGGAGATTCTCTAGTTTATTAGGCTGAAATTTTGTAGAGTTGTTGTAAAATCCAGTAAAGACTGCAGAAATCCTGCATGGCAGAACTTGACAATTTTCTCTGCATAGCAAACCACTATTACCATTTTAAATTAATGTCACAGTTCAGAACTTAAAACAAAAGAACAAACAATACTGGCTCAGTTACGTACAAATAAAAGTTGAAAACAAAGGAAAAACAGCCTTCCTAAGCTCCTTTCTGAAGCTGAGGTTTGAACTGTAACACTAGAAGTTGTAAGAAAGAATTATGTAAAACTCTGTCCAAGATACTGTTAAGATAAATTTCAAAAGCTTTGTTCTTATGCTGTATTGCTTACAATATTTTATACATATCTTTAAAAAAACCCAAAACCAACAGACAAGGAGCCCCCAACAAAATCTATCACATGCACATTAAGGAGATGATATTTTGTGTTAATTACAAAACTGAAAATATTACAATGCAGCTCCAGAGGCAGAAGTACCATAAAGTAACTGATGACCACTACAAGGAAAGAATACATCATTACTGATGCCTGACATAAAACTGATTTGTTATTCTTACCTACTTTACATAATCACACCAAGAAATCCTTTTATTAATCTGAGCAGACAGTTGCTGGTTCTTGTTTCTGTTTCTGTTTTAGACTGCTTTTTCCAGGACTGTCGTGTTAAAATACATGACATTAATACCAATTTTCACAGCGTGCTTTGATACCCGCTGTCGTTCCACCTACTTGATCACTTCCAAATGAAACCACAGATATATTTCAAACTTGGGTCCATGTCAAATGCATTTCTCTAGGATTTCTCTAGAAGTCAGTAATTTCAACCTTAGTATGTTGGACTGTTTTGCGTAGCTCATGTCAGTACCAGCAGCTACCCAAAACTGCAGGTGATTCGGGAAACAACATGGCATTTAAGTGAATACTTTTACACAAGCACCATAGTTCGACAGCCTTCTTCAACAGCACAATATTTCAGGAATATTTGAGGCCCAAAAGCGTCATAGTGTGCTTGAGTGCCATTTCCTCTACAAATCTTGCATTAACATGGTCTTGTTTTTCATATGGATGCACACCTAGAAAAACATGGTGAGAAAGTATTTACAAAATTGTACATGCTCCTATACACTTATAGTCCTGCAGTCTATTAAACATCTTCATCTAAATAGATACCGAAAGATAAGGGCTAATAGACAGAACTGTGTTTTCATGTACCCAGAATACCTACAGCTTTCAGTGGTGTTCTTTGGATGCTCGCCCATGACAAGAACTGTCCCATAGTGGGATGTAAGTAAATGACACCCCAAGCAGGGAGAAGCTAAACCATCTCTGGAGGCTGCTAGGGATTTCCAAACCAATTCTACACTGGAGATCCAAACCAAGATTAAAGCACAATGGCTGTGTTAGTGCTAGTGCATAAGATGGCCTAGGGCCCATGCTCTTATACTGCTACACGGCTGAACTCTTTTTCCTCCCCAAATGGACATACCCATACTTGGACAATTTCAGTTTAGCCCCCTTGAATTTATTTTGCTTACTGGTTACAGGCTCAGCCAGTAATGCCTCCCCTAGTGCACCTTGCTTGTTCAGCAGAATTGAAAACCTCCAGTCAGCAAAGACCCTCATCAGTGGGAACGGTGCTTCACAAAAATGAACAGCTTGGCAAGGAAAAATCTCTGGTACTTCAGAATACCTCCGAATCCAGGGATATGGGTACTCTTTTCTAAGGTGGAAGATCAGATTTTGGCTGCCTCTTAGCTACCAGAAAGAACATGAATAAGGACCAAACTGCTCTGTCCCCATTTGAACACACAACAGCTGCCGCCATGCTGTACACCAACCACATTTTACTACAGGGGTTCTGAAAAATGCAGGTTTGCTATTTGAATCCAACACAAAGAGGATTTGGATGAAAAGATACAGAGTGGAAAAGCCCCCTTGCACTTCCCATCAACAGAAAGACAACCAAACCTATGTGTTCAGACATAACTGGAGTTTTAGAACTAAGTTATGTCAGTATAGTCAGGACACATCTGAGTGAGCATCAAAGTACAGAATTAACATTACCTTGATTCTCTATCTCTGTCAACATACTCGTCAGGTAGTTCAGTGGCAAAAACTCCACAGGGACTGAGAATCTCTCAGGGATAGACCTGGTGCACTGTAAGGGAGAAAACTGCAAGTTGGCTCACCAAGTCACAGAGTACCAAGTTTCAGTGTTTCTTCAGTGTGTTACAGAATAAAGAAAGCTCAGCAATCTCAACACTGTAAAGGCAAAAGTTGAAAAAAAAAAAAAAAGGCCTCTGTGGCCTTACCTGCCTGTTTCCCAGGTTCTCGAGCAAAAGCTTAACATATTTCCGTGCAATTAAATTTGCATTTATGGGATGATTCCAGAACTGGCGGACTTTTTGACCAAGAGCCTAGTAAGCAAAAAACAAAACCCCAAAATCTGAGAAGATAAACACAGGACAGTGGAAGCTTACGAGGGGAAAAAGGAGGAAAAGACCTGAAACTGTATACAGGCTGTAACACAGATGCTTTGTTTTCCCACACTGATGACAGAGGCCAAGATGGCATCATGTGTAGCCATGGAGCCTTCCTTTCACAGTCAGTAACTAAGAAATTTCTGTATGTTCCCTAAACGTGTGAAACTGCTCAGTACTCAGCTCAATTAGTCTGTTCCAGTGCCAGTGTCCCACTTGGAATGTGTACTTAGATATCATCTGAGGCTTAAAATGACCACTAATCCTTTACTGTGACTCTGGTTGGTATCTATTCTTCCCCCAAAGAATAATGTAGATACCCCATTCCTCGAGGCTCAGGGCTCCTCAGGACAAGGCTTCTCTTAGGCTCAGTCTCAGGAATCTTACACAAGCCAAATGTCAACAAGGAGACATAGTGGGAACACAGTTAGGATCCCATTATTCAGGTCATCATCTGGGAAACTGATAACATTGACTCACATTCCCAGAGGCAAGAGATTGAAAACCATGTTTCCCAAAGCTTCCAATTCTATCCAACAAGCAAAGGAATAGGAACACACTGTGAAATCAGCTCCACCTTCTGCTCTTTTCCCTATCTAGATCTTCCCCTGCTCCCTTTCAGCTGTACTGCAACACAGATTTCTGCAGGAGTTTGTTTGACTAAATGCTGCACAGTTTCAATGGTGCTTAAATCCTTGCTTCTGATGGAACTGAAGTCATCAACTGAATGTAACCTGCTCAAAATAGTCTGAGTCACCCCGAAGTGACCTTTTTGGCAAACAAACTACTCCCTGCATTTTTTCCCAAAGCTGTAAATAGATACAATAAGGCACTGAGTCTACTGTGTGTAACCAGCAGGACCCGTCCCCTGCAGCTCTCCCAGCTCAGCCTTCGTCAGAGCGCGGCTGGAATGGTGTTCCCCACCCACAGGCCCAGGGCTGACCCCAGCTCTCCAGCCCAGGCCCAGAACAAGACACAGAGGACAAAGAACATCCTGTGGAGTTCTCCTCCTCTACCCCTTCTCAAAAGTGCTGCCAAATAAAGAAGCCTTTGTTAGAGGAAAACCCAAGTGGCACTTCTGGCCATTTGAACTATATTGTAGCAGCCCATAATGAGCAAACAATGGGCAACTTATGTCAAGAAAAGCCTGGCACTCCCTGAGGGGGATCCCTGGTGTTCCTCTGCCCACTGAGATGTTGTGCTTCCTCTGCAGTCCTGTGGTGTGCACTAAGAGCAAAAGGGGAGAAGTCCATCTCTCATTCTGCAGGAACTTTTTATGAACCACCAATAATTAGTTCTAACTAATTACTGTGTGGCTACAGAAGTCACTGATGGGTGAGGCTGAGAGATTCCACTGAGGGGAGATCTCTTATAATTCAGTTTCCTCCACAGAGCTGTGGTATTATCAGATTTTACAGCTTTTACTGTTCTGAACATATTTGATAAAGTGTATAGAAGCAAACGCAGAGGTCACAAGTGAGAAAGGTTCTGTGGATGCTAAAACTCCCACACAAATCCCCCATAAAGCCCCTTTAAACCCCATTAAACCCTCATTGCTTTATGCACACAAGTACTCAGCAGAGTCTTGTTGACTCCTGTAGGGCCATGGAGACACTGTAAAACACTACGGACTAATCTATAATTTAAGTTATCAGGGTATCCTACAGCCAGGAGTAGCAGATAGAGAAACTGTGGATGTTCAGGTTATATTTGAATCAGGCTCTATTTGAATCACTGCCAAGTCTTCTATTGGCTTGATCCTACACACAAGGGGGAACTTCCTATCAATTCCAAAGTCCAAGAAATTACATCCAAGTCATTACTTACCTCAGGAAGCCTCATGACAATACTAAATTTCAGCTTTTCATTCTGTTCAGTGTCGTCCAGATCTACAAGAAACAGGCAAAAAACCTAATCAAACAATCATTAACCACATAACAAACTTTCAACTGTCATTGAAAACATTCTGAATAAATATCACCCCTGAAATTAATTGAAAATTCCAATTTTCAATGTCGTCTTCAAACTCACAGATGATACACTTGATCCCCTTGTCCAGACTGCCCACAAAGATATGAAGCAGGCCTGGCCCCAACACTGAGCCCTGGGGAACCCCACTGGTGACCAGCTGCCAGCTGGATGTAACTCCATTCCCCACCACTCTCTGGGCCTTGCTAACCTGACAGATTTTACCCAGCAAACAGTGCACCTGTCCAGGCCATGAGCAGCCAGTCTCTATGGGAGAATGATGTGTGAAATTGTGTCAAATGTTTTACTAAAGTCCAGGTAGACAGTACCCACAGCCTTTCCCTCATCCACTAAGTGTGTCACCAGGTCATAGAAGGAGACCAGGTTGGCCAAGCAGCACCTATCTTTCATAAACCTGTGCTGGCTGGGCCAGATCCCCTGGTTTCTCTGCACACGCCTTGGGATAGCATTTGGGGTGATCTGCTCCATGACCATCCCTGGCCACGAGGTCAGACTGACAGGCCTGTTCCTCTCCTTCCAAACAAAATTAAAGCAAAAGCAAAAGCTGAGGACTGAATAGCAGACCAAATTCCTCACACATAGGTGTGCACTTTCATAGAGTCACAAAAATTCTCCAGTTCTATTATGACCTTTAGTGTTTGCTTTTCTAAGAAGTCCCAAGTGGAAAAGCTATAAACTCAAATTCTCTCCAAACAGATATTTATTTGTGTAATATGAGAAGGCCAATCATGAAGTCTGAGCCCTTTCAGGTGGGCAACACCATCAGCTACAGCCCTCACTGAAACAACACTCTAAGGGGAGCTGAGTGTCCTGGGCAATAAATCCTGTGTCCAAGCTGAGTGGCTTGAAGGACAACACTCCCAATTAGTTGGCTGGTAGCAAATGAAACACTTGATGCTCACTGTACCTTTCAGCAATTTCCTGACACACGTTTCTGTCAACTGCAAGACTCCAATATCAATGTAGTGCAGGAGGGTGTGCAGAGGGAGACAACGAACACCAAGACCCAAGTGCAGAGTGTGAAAACCTACGAAAGAAACAAAGTTGTTTGATGTAATATGGGGCTTTTTTTCCCAAGTCTCTATTAGATACTGGCATTAATCTAGCTAAAGCCATCACTCCCCTTAACTTCTGACTGTTCCTAGTTGGTGAAGAAATCAGTTTATCAAGACATTTAGTCTTATTTAGGCATCTTCTGAGTCCTCTCAAGGACAATCCCATCAGAAAGAACAAAGCCAAGGGGACTGAAAACATTCATCAAAGTCATAGAGTCACTAAACATCTCCAAGCTGTTGCCTCATATCTGAATTATTTTATCAATTTGTCTTTTATATCTTTCTTTCCTCCTGATTAATCAAAACCTGAGGCCTCACCACCCTCAGTATGTGGCTGCCACCCACACACTCCCACAGCCTCTGTTAATGACAGGCTTGTTATCATATGACATGACTGCGTGGCAGCGTTTGTGCCCAGATGGACTGATCGACAATTCATACCAAAAACAGTTTCAAAGACTGAAGACAGATCAGGAAATACAAACTAGGAAGAGTCAATCAGAATCAGAAAGGATTAAGATGTTAAGAAGTCTTTCCCTAACAAAAATAAGCAAGTCCTTTGAAAAGACCATAAGTGATTACAGGGAGCTCTGGGAAATCAAATTCTACTATCAAGACCAACTTTTCTATCAAGTCTGGAGGTAATCCTTTCAGGATAAAACTGTAAAAATACAAGCAGAGCAACAGCATGAGAAAAAACACTCTTTTTGCTCCAGGGTAGGAATTTTCCCTTGTGGCTCTAGATACTGAACTCCAGTTTCCTAAAAGCATACAGAAATGAAAGGAGTCTAAATCTTAGTTCTAAGGTAAGATTGCACCCAAGCACTCCACTGGAAACCTCTGTCTTGTCTTTGTTTCTAAAAATTATTTATTTTTGCTTCATTTCACTTGCACATGTTTATCAAAGGCCTTCTCTGTAACTGTCTTGACTATATTTCAATACTGCCACAGCTAACTTGACACATGTTGCAACCAGTGCTCTCAAGGGAGGAATTTATTGCTCTCCTCAGTTATGACTGAAACAACAAAACATAGGACTTACCAGGAGGTAAAGGCATGCACATGCCGTTTGCTGCTTCCAGAATCCGACTCATGATGTGGAACACCGCAAACTCTGCTGCACTTCCTCTTTCATCACTGTAGTTAATGAAGGAGCAACATTTTAGAACCTGAGGTGTTCCTCACATTCTGCTGGAGAGATGGTCAATTTGCTGTACTACATGTGCACTAAATGCCTGCATTTGGGGTGAAGTGCCAGGAGATGCTGCCTTGTTTACTAAGGTGTCTGTCACCCAACAGCACCAGCTGCCCAGTGCTGGCACACAAAGTTGCTCTGGTGTCCCCATCTCCTCCCCCCACTGCTGCATATTTGCAAGTCTCTCAGCAGCACCTGGAATCAACAACAACAGATGAAAGGGTGCTGGTATAAGGGACCTGGTTTTTACAAGTGTTTAACACGCACTACCCAGCTTAGGATGACTATGAACTCAGCAATTTTGAATTTAAAATATTTAATATTTAAAATAATTCAAAATAATTTAGAGAGGGCCAGCAGGATCATTAGGAACAATAGGTGACAGTCACATCAACATTCACAGCAGCATAAGCACTGACTGTTCAAACCAGTGGTACTGTTGAAGACCAAACTCATTATGCCTGTATTTTAAAAGGCAAGCTGAAAACTTTAACAAATGACTTGCTCACAAGCAGAAGACACAGGAATGAAGCTGGTATCTCCTCCAAACTTCTTTCATTATTCGGTGTATCAGATTCAGCTAAAACAACAAAGAAAAGACTGGATGTTACCAGGAGCCTGTATACAGCAGGCCCTTGGCCTTCATTCATTTTACACACCAGTTTATGTTAAAATCTTCTCATGGGACTCCTACTAAATCTTCTTTTTTTTTTTTTTTTCCCCCTAGGGGCTCAAAAGGTAAAGTTATTAAAATCTGAATTGTAACTGTATTGCAATATTCTAGAAGTTGAAAGTGCTTCCAGCTCATCAAAGCATTGTGCAAGACCTACAGCAACTTAACACATGGTGCCTCTTGGAGATAACTCATCTCCTGCTTTTGCATCAAATTCTGAAAGATCTGTTTGCCACGGAAGCAAGTGGCTGAGCATTTGGCAAGGAACATTCCCAAGGGCTCAGCAAAAGTGGATGATGTTGAAGACAGTGGAATCCTCAGTTTGCCAGGAAAAGTCTGCAGGAGGAATCTCAAATCTAGTCCTGGCAAGCAGGAAGATGAGACAAGCAAATGCCTCTCCTCCTCTATTGAGTTTCCTTTTTGTCCACAGTGAAATAAAACAATCCCTTGGCCCATATTGTTGCTTCTTTGTGCTCCCAAACCAACCCCCACTACACACAGTCAGCACACCAAAGCCACAAGCTCCGTTCTCACACTTGGGCCATCTCAGCTTCTGCAGCTGAAAGAGAAACCACACACGAAAGAGCTGAAATAACTTCCTCACAGCAGTCATGTGTAACCACTTCCATATCTCCCTAACACAACTGAGACACTTCCTCTGAGCCTTTTATCTCTGGCCCTCAAAGCACAGCAATCAATCAGTCCCAGGAAACTTTCAGGAAGCAAGTCCGACCCCTCTTCTGCAAAGAGGTGTCACGAGAAGTTCCAAACCCTTTTCCCTGCTCCAGATGGCCATAATCCAGGAATCCTTTTTCCCCATTCTCTTTTTCCCTCATTGGCTTCGCCCTCTCCAGTGTCTAACTTGTCAGAGGCTTTGAGCAAGAGGGAAACAGGACACATGGGAGATGTTGACGTGCAAAGGCCAGAACTGGAATACTGGTCTTCAGTGCTGCTCCTCAGTGTTCCTCTGTACCTTGGCCAGAAAGCTCTACAAGACAACACCTTGTCCCTCCACCACCACTTGAGCCAGGCTTACACAGCTACTTGATGCAAAATAACCACCTCATATTTTACATCTCTACACTTTCTAGATGCAGTGGAAAGATCCAGTTTAATCTTTCTGGAGTATAGCAAGTTTTCCAGGAAATGAGTGATTTCCAGTTTCCAGGTAAAGGTCACAAGAACTGCACCTGCTGTTGGAATGACTTTCCCCCCATGGCCAGCACACAGGGTGCAGCTAAGGCCTCTGCATCGTGAGCTGCAGCTGGATCTGAAGATATGTGTTGAAGGGAAGGGAGGGTTCTTTTAAGCTCCAAAATCACCACTTATTATTTGTGCAACAAAAATGTTTTTCAGAAGAGTGATACTCCAGAATGAATATTTTTTTTCTTAATATCATAGCACACTGTATGGCTTTGACAGGGTATAGAAAGATAATAACTTCTTAAGTCATAGTCAACCTTGCTATCACAACATACTTGAATCTTAAATACATGCATGCTTTGGATGTGACACCTTCACCAATAGCATGACTTGCTTTGGAGATGAACATCTAGCATGGACACTGCAGAAAACACATACAGAAACAGAAGTCATGTCTCAAACTTTTTTCCACAATATAACACACAGGATAATGTTCATGAGAGAAAGGAAACATTTTTTGTTTGATAGAGGGAGCACAGGCAGTTTCCTGTCCAAGGTTAGCAGAGGGTCTCTGGGGGAACCAAGTTAAGAGCTACACCCATACCAGACAAGGCTATTTTTCATTGAGTAACAAGAACACACAATATGAAGTTTTTTGGGGGAAGTACCAGAAGACATCTCCCTTGGAGTGCTCTAAACTGATGAGAGAACATGTGACCAACAGTGAGACAGTGCATGCTGGAGGGTCGAGGCTGACAGTGCTGTCCTTGCTGCCTTGAAACATCTGCATTTCCAGGCAGTGCCGCCTGGAACAAGGAGAGTGAAGTTCCACTAAAGTAATTAGGAACCACAATTGCTCATCTCCTGTGGCTGTTTCTATAGCAAAGACATGGGAGCAGCCAAAAAAAAGAATCAGGAGCAAAGGAATCAGGAGCAAAGGAGAAAAGGGAGTGAGAGAAGGTCTTGCTGCCTTCCAGATCCCTCCCACACAGGGAATATGACAACTCCTGCTGAGGAAACTCAAATCCAAATGGTGTCTGTCTTCTATTCGTCTGCAGCTGAGCCCACATCAGAAGGAAACGGCCACAGACATCAGAGGGAAAGGTGCTGCAGTGACTTGCAGAGCAGGTGTATTCAGGTCTGTCTCTTTCCTGTGCCACAAGCTGCCTGTTCACCCTGCCTCCCCTGCCACTTGCTGTCAGGGCAGCAAATGTCACGCTGCTTCTGTAAGTTATTTCTCCCCTTTCCCGCCTCACTGAAATGCAAAGAGTGGAAGAACAGATATGCAGTAAAGCCAAGATAAAGTAATTGCAGGAGAGAGAGAGACCATGGACACACAAAAAACTACTGCAGGTGAGGTGGTACATGGGATGGGAACCAGGCACACTGGCAAACAAGGAATTTCCACCAAGACATGCCAGTCACACTTCCCTACGTTACTTCTCTGTATAGAGAACACCCAGCTCTTTGACAGCAACCAGCCCTTGCCTGTTGTTTTATGAGGAACTGTCAGTGCTCCCAGGTCTTGGCTACTCTGACTTCAGCTGTAACTGATTTATACAGTGACTATACACCACACAGCCCTACTCTGAGCCACTCCTGGGCTCCTGAACATAATAAAAAAATATTTTATGACGGCAAACAGACAGGCAAATAATTTCAAGTCTCTTCTGTTTCACTAGTTTCAATAGCTCAGCCTAATGCTGCTGATGCTACAAATAACTGTTGGAAGACTCAAACAAAATCACTCCCCTGAAGAACTCAAACATTTAGGATACATAAAGGTTTAAGATGTAATAGTTTCTGATTAAGAGGAGGGAAAACCCCAGTCTTACAATGACATGATTTTAAAGTGTTCCAAGCAGTACCTAACATGTACCAGCCAGAGGGCAGAAGCAATTTTCAGAGACACATTATTACAGAATCACAGAATATTCTAAATTGAAAAGGACCTACAGGGATCATCAAGTCCAACTTCTGAGTGAATGGACCATACAGAGATCAAACCCATGGCCTTGGTGTAATTATCACCACGCTGTAACCAACTGAGCTAATCTCAGGGTTATCTTTGTTTATTGTAGCTTTTCTAAGAATAAGCCTGTCAACTGAGTGGAGAGAATTCTTACTGTTAGTGACATTAAAAAAAATGAATCCTGAGATTAACTTAATCGCTACTGGGGAGGGCTGAGGTTTATTTTGCAAGGTTTAGTCTACAATAATTTAGTCTTGCAGATCAAGGTTGTATGGGTGTTTTCATATTTTTTATCCTAAGTTTTTATTAAAAGTGAACAAACTATTACTAGAAATCGAATGAAAGGAGAATAAACATTCCACTTGTGCTTTTTTACCACCATTTTCAGGTACAAAGCTTCGGTTCATGTTGTACTGTTCCTATTTTAATCAGACACTAGTTTTTTCTTCTTTCCCACACAGATGCAGAAAAGCCTGCCAATCACCAGTGAAATAACTTGTCAAACTACGAAGTGAGGCCTGAAAAGTCAGTAATGGCAGTGAAGCTGCAGCGGTTCAGAGACCCTCGTAAGGTTGACAGCAGAGCTGACTTGCACAGGCCTTCTGAAGAGATGCAGGTATCAGTAGCCTCAAGAAAGTTTCCCAAGGTTCCCATTCCCAGAAAACAGCACTGTGGGGAGTTTCTATTGAACACTGTGGCAGGGCTTGCACGAAGAACAGGATTTAGTAGTTGCCACAGGAGCTTTTGTGAACTGTGTCCTGCGCTTAAAGAACGTGATGTTGAGACAAACAAAACCAGGTACAATAATTTCAGTGCACAACAGTCACAGGTTTCAGAGCTGTTGTTTTTTTTAAAGTTTCTCTTAAGAGGAGGAAAGACAGAAAAATTTTCACTGTAGTTTACACAGATCTCTTAATGCAAAACTCTGTCTCCTGTCACACAAAAAGCCCAATGAAGGCAGTATATAGGAGCTGTGCTGCTTTACCCACGTGTCACATTGCAGTGAAATCCTTTTTTAATCAATTTTTATTTCCCCTGGTGGCACCTCTATTATTCAGGACTTGAAGCAATGTTTTCTAAAGGAAACTAAATAGATCTAATGATCATTCTTTGAACTTTCAGGATGAGCTCCCATTTTCATTTCTGGGAGTAGAACATATTTGTACAAGCTGAAAAGAGAACAGTTTTTTTGGTATTCTGAGTGATCAGCATAATTCTTTTAAAAATACTTAAATAAATATTATGCATTTCCTTTATCAATATACACAATATTAAGCTGAAAAATATGTTTAAATATCTTAAAAACAACCTCCTCCCATCAAATATATACATATATATACAAATCCTACATACCCAAGGATCTACCATCCAACAAATGCATGCTTACTCAAAACAGTGATTATGAAATCCAACTAACCAGGTTTGCAACGTAATCCAAAACTATTTGGTCAATCTTTTTTTTTCCTACATACTGTAGATGTCTCATAAGGTGATCCTTTAGCTGAGCAACCATCTAGAAAAAAAAAAAAAAGGTAAAATTCAGTGTCCTTAAGCATCCTCAAAGAGACACAAAAGCAGCAGCAGGTGCAGGGTCACATCAGTAGGCATTGACTCAACAAAATATTTCTGCATTACAAAACTCCAGTTCAGAGTGAGATCCCAAGCTACTGTCCAATCTTGCTAAACTCAACAGCAGATGAGAATATTCAAGACTGTTACTTGGTGCAAATTCAGCAAAATGAGTGCTAGGTTGAACTTTCAGTGACACTGAAGAGAAAAAGCTTACAGTTCTTACATCTCTCTGTGTCAAGCCAAGTGAACAGGGTGAAAGAAGGATTTAAATACGATCATTGGCTCCAGAGAATCTAAGCGTTACATAAAATCTCTCAGAGAAAACTAGCTCAAGTACAGTTTGTGGTAGTAGCCAAGAACCTGAGTACCAGGGTGATTAATAGCAATTTCAGGTTAAACATTAATTGTAAAGTCTTTAAAATAGGGTGTTTGTTATCATACAGTTCATGCCACTCCCTACCCTCTCCTTTCTGAAATATTCGCTGACCTCACATGGCTTCAGATTGCAACTCAAATCCATGCTGGCTCTTGCTGAGAATTACTAAGAAGCATTATTTGTTTCAAAGCTCAGAGTAAAACTGGAGCAAATAAAAATCTCTGTCTCAAGGAATTTACATGTAGATTCATCTCAAATGTATCAAGACAGCAACATAGGTATGAGGAAGGCATAGACAAAGTACAGCAGTGACCTGCTTTTTGGATCTGTCTCAATAAATAGCAGGGAAGGAATGCAGAGAAGCTTCAGAGAATGAGAGGCAAGACTTGGAAACAAGATGACAAGACTGAAAAGGAGGAAAAATTGCCTCAGATGTGAACAGGCAGGACAGTGTTGATATGCTCTTCACAGATGCAGTGGTGAGGTCTTCCAGTGCATGCTGAAGAGTTTCATTTGGGTTTAATAGTAAGAGAAAAAGAAATAAGCAAAGATGTGTATTTAGACAGAGGTAGGACAGGTAGGGGTTTGAGACAGGATATATTGCCCATAAGCACATAAATGGTAGATCTTTTAGAGAGATCACCGCAGAAAACAATGGAGAAGATGAAGCAGTCCCAGCAGTGAGGTAGAAAGGAGACAGTAAAAAAAGTTGTTAAATTGAGAAGCAAGAAGATCTGCAATCTTTAATGTTTTAAAGATGCCAAACAGTCCAAAAAGAACTGACAGATTAAGATGAACTCCAGGAAGACAGAACAACAGTTTCTAGCTGAAGCTGTATTGGGAAAAAGCATATTTACAAATCAACTTTCCATTGCTATTTTTCTCCTATGCCTTATGATGACCTTTAAGATGACATCATAACTTATGAACTCTAAAGCTTAGGAACTATGTTTGCCCCATAGCTACTCTAGGTGAGATTGAACTCAGCACTGGAACGTAGAAGCTCACTCTTAATAAATTTGTGGAGGTTGTGCGTCCCCTAGTGCACACTGACAAGAGCACATACCAGTCCCATCAGTAATTGCTGCTGATAATCCTCCTCTTCAAAGAGAGGGACCAGCCTCGCCTCTGAAACAAACAGAGCAAGAATCATGCAAGGACACGACACTACAGAAATACCACGAGACTTCAACCAGCTTCAAAAGTGCTTAGGAACACACACAAACAAACAGAAGTTGTGGTTTGATCTGCTCAGCTACAGAACTAAGATAGTGAAGAATCATGGGCTGCATAAGAGAAATGAGAAATGGAAAAATCACCCTTTATCTGCTCTCTTCCTCTTTCCTTTCATATTTAAGAGTTGTCACAGTGTGGTGACTCAAGAGAGCAAAGAGGCACAGAGAACCTTCCGGTAACACCAGTGCAAGTGCATGTGCTATTTAGATCTCGTCATTTACAAACAAACAAGCTCAAACAGCTGCATGGGTTTTCCAAGGAAACGGCTAGACAGGAAGGAAATACTCCAGGGAATCACATCCCACTTTCCTGGCTCTCTCTCATGGTGTGGCTCCTGTTACTCAGATTTGCAGACCATTATGAAAAGAACACAATTTTCTAACTAAAAGGAAGAAGGTTGTAGTATCTATTAAAAATAATAACCTGTATTTCCTAATCAGTGCTTCCTGTCTACAAACAGCAAAGGAAGAAAAACAATCTCCTATTTCATCATGTAGCATAAAACCAAGTCAACATTTTATAGGATCAAGCACTATTTTTTTACAAATATTCAGCTATTTTTGCTCACCTTGAAATATAATTACTTCACCACTTAGCAGCACCTGTGCTGCTTGACTTTAAGGGACTTGAGGACAAATCTACAGGGAAGACGCACTACATTGATGCTTGTTACTGGCTGGCAGCTATTTAGAAATTCTTTATTAACAGTTAAACATCCGACTGCTTCATCAGTAAGCACCTCTGAAAGCATGAAGCTGAGGCTCACTAAGTTAATACGAGGCCCCTTAAAGTCAGAGCCCACTGCAATAACTAGCAGTGGCACAGATGACTGGTGTTAGGGGCTAGAAATGAGTGCACTGAAAATTCATGGTAATAAAAGGTGAGAGAAGGACTTAGATCAGCACTGTTTCAGAGCACACAGTGGCAGGGCACACAGAAGGCACTGATGTGTGAAGAGCAGGAACACAGTTCACTACTAAATTCAGTTTTACTTATTTGCGACAGAGGAATTGAGCATGACACAATCTCAAGTGCTGCTGGCCTAGGGAAATTAATTACATCTGCCTTTTCTACACCATGATTTTTCACCAACTCTAATCTCCTGCACAAGTTCTGATTGTTGCAAAGGCAGCTGTAAGCAAACAAAACCTCAACAGTAACACGGTGTCACTGAAGAAGAAAATCCTTAGGCAGGTAAAGTTTTACTGCTTATCTTGTTAGATCCAATATGAAGTTGGAACTTTATTTTCAAGCATTTCCTAGTCAGTACATGAAAGTTTTCTTCCAACTTAATAACTGCTTATCTTAATTCCTCAAACTCTTCTGTGCTAAAAACACATACAGCAATTTATTCTTAGCAAACAACAGCTAGATGGAAATACTAAAACAAACCTTACAGCTAAGGCCTACATCAAGACAAGTTTTACTTACCAGAGTCCCAAGTGTCTAGATGAGAAAGCACCCTGGGGTTTGAAACAAAAATCAGTGTGTTTCATATGCATTATTCTACAGGATTTCATAAGGTCATAAGAACACTTAAATGAATCTTTGATCTTTCAAAGACAGCTAAAGAAAAATGAGAACAGTACATGTGATTACATTTAGTAAAAATACTAGATAGCATTAAAAAAATTATATCTGTCTAGGTTGCATAAGAATAACTCTTCATATCTATCATAAATTCCCTAGCTCTAGAAGCCTGTGTGTATTTCAGATCATCTCATAGTGATTGCAAGGACTCCAGTAACTGATTTTCACCTGGATAATCTTCCTTAAAGGTATCTAATCAGATACCTAACCAACTAATGAAATTACTCACTAAATCCTCCAACATTCTTGCACAAAGTAAGAAAGGGTAAATACAATAGAAACCAGTACTTACTTTTTAGCATTTTCAAAAATATTCCTCAAATACGCTGTGGTTCGTCTCTCTTCTCTCTGGTTTATAAACAAACAAAAATCCACAAATGAACAAAGCAGAAGACCAACTAAAATGCTCCCTGACAGAATGCAGATGAGAAATTAAGCTATTTTTCCCTTTGAATGGAAATAATGCACAGTGGAACTTCAACCCACCTTTCAACTATCCACACTCACAGGCACTCACACACATCTAATCCACACGACAATATAGTGCAAGCTCTGCTTTAGTTTAATTTCTTGCATTTAGAAAGTCAAATTTACAGGCTTAACTTCACCTTAAGCGCCGTGACTGCAAGTCTTTGCACTTCTCATAGTCGAATTACAATTTCTTTATCTTCAAATTAAAAGAGGCAACTCGTCCATGCTCGGCTTTAAAACACCCACTTCAGAGGCAGCTCTGGAGGCTGTTTCAGTGCACACACACTCACCTCTTCTGAAAGGTTACGCCATTCCCTCCTGAGCACATTATTGTGGTAGTGCAAGTGTGGCTCTGAATACTTCACACTCTCCAAGTTTGAGTTGAGTTTCTCCCAGAAGCCTTTGGGGTTTTGGAACTGCAAAGTATTGCAGGGAAATCGTGAATACAGATTGCACTCATAAAGAATCATCACCCTCTCACTAAGTGACTGCAAAGACATGTGATTAATGTAGCTTCAGACCAATCTAAGTGAAAAAAGTTAAACTAAAGCAGCTAAACTTTCTCTTGATTCATGGCAGGGGTAGCACTTACTTAAATTTGAGGTCAAGACTTGGTGCCTGTAGTGTAGATACTTTGCCACCTCAGTATCCTTTTAAGTCACTAGGAAGGAATGAGTACTTCTGTATTGTAATTCATCTGACCCATTTCATAGGTTTGGGATGGGAAGAACTGCACCACAGACTACACTGGCCATATTGTCTAGACTTCCTCTGACTGTAAAAGGAGCCTTAGGCAACTAACATAGATACAAATGTTTACATTTGGTCAAATAAATCCCATTCTGGGTTTCTGGTAGTTCCAAATAGATGAATACCACCATGGCCCCGACAGCTGCAGGCTGCCACTATTTTCAAGCTGCATTAATATTTAGATTGCTAACATCCATTTACCAACCTCAAAATCAGTGCCTTATCCCAGAAAAGAAACTAAATCCAAACATTCTCATATCAATTCTAAAGCATTTGACTCTAATGCTAAAATTAATTTAAACTCAGCTGTGAACAGACAGGAGATAAAAAAACCAAACAAAACCACACTGGTTTCCTGAGGTAGTTCTTGGACTGGGTATAAAGATTTGAAGCTGTTGTTTATAAAGGGGGGAGATGTGATCATGGCTGAGGAAGAGATGAGATTAAGGCAAATCTTTTTGGCAGTTTTAAAAAAACAAGAGATGGTACTATCTGTTCTTGCCCCTCTCCCAATTATCTCCCAATACTGACACTATAGTAGCGACATTTGAATAAAGATAAGTTTGAGTTCACAGGATTTCTCCATCTTGCATTAACATGTTGGATGTTCCTCTCTCCCCTCTATTTTTCTACAATAACTTTAAAAGAAAACCTCGGAAGGAAGAAACCACTTCCTACTATAAACTACAATTTGTCAAGGAAAATAAATTCCAAAGACTCAATCTTGCCAGCTACTTTCCTCTTGCTGCCAGTGCCTATTGTCACTTTATTATTGTGGCTGCAGCAGAGAAAAATAAATCTCGGGTTTTGCTTCATGTTAAGTTATATTTAGCAGCTGCAAACTAGGAGTGCATATGGCACAATATGTTCCCTCTGCTGGAGCTGACTTGTGAGATCTACGCTCTTACAATCTTATGAGATTCTAGTACTGCAGGATGCTGCCTAAATGTTACCAATATGAAACCTGAGAACTATCAAATACAGCAAAAGGGTATCATCTAGTGACCAATCCACGCAACTGCGGCAGCACCACCGCTGCAAAACTGTGTTCAGGCCATACTGAACTTGCTTTGATATGTGGCGGTGAGAAGCAAGGCAGCAATTTTCTTTCATGTACTAAATCTGTAACAGGAAGTGGTAGACTTCAGTGGTGTCTGCTTTTAATTCTGAAAACCTGCATTGCATTAGATCTAATTAAAAAGTCAAAAGTTTAAAATAAAGGATTTTTTTAATTATAGTTGCTTCTTGAGGATCATCAGGGCAAGGACTAAAAAGAGAAGGCTTCCTCTTCTTAGGTGTTTATTTTGCAGGCATTTCTAGAGTCAAGAATGCATACCTAAGCACAAACACCTAGAAGATGTTGTATTGGCAGAAGTCAAAACAAGGCCTCAGCAGGTTGCAATCCATGAAAAGCTCCCATGAAGCCTTTCATAAGTAGTGGGTTTTTAACTGAAGATAGAGAGCTCTCTGCTCTACCCTTTGAAAAGGTGTAGGGGAACAATTACCTCCAAGAGACCCGTGTCCCCTCTGCACTGCAGTGCTGTGTCTCCCCAGCAGTGACTGAATTCAGAGAGCTGTGTAACACAGGCAACTACTCCTTAAAACATCACTCTGCACCCCAGTGGCTCAGTGCAGCCTGCAGGAGAGGCTGCCTCTTCCTTGCTCTGACAACTTCTTGCACTTTACATTCTCTGTTCTCCTGGACCTCTTCCTATTTTATTTTTACATTCTCTGTTCTCCTGGACCTCCTCCTATTTTATTTTCTTCCCTTCTTCCTCCCGCCCCTTCCTTCTCCCTTTCTGATCAAGCCTGTTTGCACCTCTTCAAGTTTGGTTTCTGTTTATAAAAGTGGGGGGAGGAGGAAATCAGATTTATTAATTGCAATCCTTATGTAAAGCTTTTTGACAGTTAGACTGACCGTTCCCCCTTTCTCCCAGACTCTCTCAATATATATCTTGCTGAACAGGAGTTTAGTGATAAAAACACAACTGATATCCAAATTTTTTTGTGAATGTGGACATAGTCTTCCCAAAGGCTCTCAACAACTCATAGGCTCAAAAACTCCAGAAAATCTTCTCAAAATAACAATTCACCATTCTGTCTGTGAAATGCCATAAAATGTCTGCAGAAGAAATACTACTTGTAGGACCAGATCTATCACCAGGGTCTGACTCCTGATACCAACAACATGCACCACCTGAAACAGCAACTGATCACTTGAACTTGAGCCATGGTGGGTTTGTGACGCTGAAGTGCTACAAAGCAGTCAGAGCACTAAACCTTACCCTGTGTATTACCATCTTTGTCCTCATGCAAGAGTCAGAGCAAATGCAGTCAAAAGTAGCAGGAAATATTTGTCATTAGTTCAACTCTGACCTTTTCAATCTGTTTAGGTTTCAGACAGAAATAGGAAATGAGTTCCACAATCAGGAAGTATAGCTGCTAAAGGCATGTGCCCCCAGGGGATTGAGGTTCAATCTCAGACAAATTAAAGGCCTGCTAACTTTGACCTCAGTGAATTACACGGATTATCTAGCAACAAATTTTCTCAAGAGCTGATTTTCCCAGGTGTCCCAGCTCTCAGGGCAACCTCCCCAATCAAAGCACACAAAGCCTGATTCCCTGAGAGGAACCAGGAACCCCACAAATTTGTGCAGCACAGCTGTAATGCACTGCTGCAGAGTGAGCAAGCAGTGGACTATTTCACTGACTTTTAAAAAATTTTGTGAAGGGTGAAGCTTTAGGACTAATTATAAGCACTGGGAAAGAAACAGACTCTCACCCCTTTAAAGACTGAACAAATGTTGTCATGTATCCAGAGTAATCCCATGTGTTGCTGGTACTATTGTGTCTAAACTCTTAACTCTTCCCATTAGCTCTCCACAACAAACTGCTTATTAAAATTTCAGATTTTGTACAGGAATACTTAGGAAAATTTTAAGTATCTCTCTAAACTGGAGCTGAGGGAGCGGAATGGGAAGACGGGAAGAATCATTCATGTTGTTTTCAACGGAAAGTACAATTTCCTACCCAAACAGCGTGTGCTCTCCCCATCCAGCTCATTGCCTTTTCCAGGCTGTGCAGGAGTTTGTCTAGATTTAGTAGCCAAAGCCCTGACATCAGTGCAATCACAGGATGCTCCAGACAAAACAAAGTGAGAGGGTCACAAACCATTCATACCAATGGCAGCACAATGAAAAATCCCTCAAGTGGGCATAGAAATCCTGTGTGTCTGTTATGTCAACGGCAACTCAGCCTTCAGCTACCCAAGTCACAAAACAAAGTGGTATCAATCAGATCCAACAAGATTAATTCTTGGAGAATCCTCCCTGTTGAATAGAAGTGTCTTCAGAAAGGGAATTAAAAATACATCTTTGAGCTAGCAAGCATCAGTCTGAATAACTGATATTTTAGTAAATGCATAGGGCAATTTTCTCTTCATAACTTAATTTGGATAGGGCTGCAGGGACACTGCTTCATTAGTATTTAGCACACCCCTCTCCCACAAAAAAAGCAGTTCCTAATCTGCAAATACAAAATGGTTTTGTATTGGAACTTACCTCTAACACAGGTAGTGAAATAATGTCTGTTGCACATATTACTCCAGGGACAACCTAGAAATACGGACAAATTATTTATAGTCTTATAATTTGGCATAGAACATGGGCCTGTTTGGGATCTAGGTGAATCTCTACAATCCATTTTCTCTGTGAAAGTAGCTAGCTAGCCAAAACTGTACCCTCATTTTAAAAAAGACAACATATTAGAACAGTGTCTGATCAGAGAAATTAAAATATGTTATTTACTCTAATTGTAAAGTCTTGCCTGAAGTTATTTTATACACTTCTGCAAGCTTACTCATAAATCTTAACTCTACTGATACTGTTTGTCTTGGAAATATCTGCATGATTTTGCTGTTAAATGTATTCTGTATTCATTATAAACCCCATATGATACAGAATAAATTAATACTTCATTATGAAAACTGAGATATTTACTTATCTATTTGATTATAGCAGCTGTTCTTGTTTTATAAATGCTTTTGTTGTAAAAAACCTTACTTATGGAAAACACCACAAAGGGTAAGACTTGGCAAACTAAAACAGGCATAAAGCACAGATATTGATTTAGAGCATATCTATGACAAGGTAAGACACACAAGTTAAAAGCCATATTAAAGGAGAAAAAACAGACCCTCTAACTACCAATCAAAGCACCAGCTTTTATCTTACCCCAATCCAGTCAAGCAATGATGTGTAGGGCAAAAGTTTATCCAGGTTTTGAGTTTCTGGACACAATCTGCAGTACAGGGAGGCTAAATGCAATGTAAAAACACTTATAAGGGTAAGATGGTATAAACTATCAGTTAACAAGAGTAGGCTTCATAGTTCATTATCTGACAGTTTTTTTTGGGGGACAAATCCTGCTGCTGCACTGAAACAGCTTCCTCCATGGTGGAACTGGTCCCATTCTGCGCACAAAAGGAGGAAGAGAAGTCCAGATGGCTGCAGGGCTGGGTCAGCTGCTTGGCTACAGCTCAGCACTGCAGGGGTCCTTTGTACAAAGACTGCGCACTGGCTAGACTGAGGAATCGGCTACTAGAAGAGAATATCATGATATGCCAAATCTTTACAAAAAAAGGGTTTGAGCTAGGCTAGAGGAGATTTGTTCCTCAGCTCTAGTCTCTGGAGACCTAAAACAATGATAAATCCATTTGTCCCATTAGAGAGAAGAAGAATGTATTTGAAAAGTTTTACTGCCACTCTGATTTGGAGATATCTGTATATCTTCTAAACTACTGATATTGTCTCTCAACACCATAAAATGCAGGTCAGTTAACATAAATCATAACCAAAAAGTTTGGAAATAAGAGAGTTTGTAACATCATGACTTCTCCTTCAGTGACAACTAGAGCATGCAGGAAAAAAAATACCTACCGATGATAAATTCTTGAATGGGGTCAAAAGAATGACATGTCGACAGGTTCTCAGAAATCCACTGAATAATCTGTCAGAAAGAGACCAGGGAGTTTGTCTCAGCTCTCTGCTTGAGAATATGTTGTAAGAGACTATAAAATTTTGGGTTTGGTAGTAACACTTGCCATGAAGTAGTGATGCAGATACAAGTGGTTTTCAGGACAGCCTAGACCAATAAAGGGGTTTAGGGCAGCCCAGCTGATGAGCCTCCTGGCACTGCCAAAAGGTCCATGTGAATCAGGACTTTTCTTTGTCTGATATCATTCATGCCCTGACCCTGCTTCATGAAACCATCAGTCACTGAAAACAAAATTAGAGGAGGCTCTTTTCCCACCTGCATTTCCAAATCTTCAGTGTGCTGGAAGTAGAGCAGGGCACAATGCAGGGCTGCCAATCTCTCACTGTCTTGTTTGCTCCTCTGTAGGAGCTGCAGCAAGGTGCTGTCACTGATGTTCACAGCATACAGACTCCCTGCTTTGCAATCCAAAACTGTTGACACGAGTGGGGATCGGATGGAACAGTTTTGTAATGTGTCAATTCTTGCATCCTCACCTGAAGAACATTGGTTTGAGAACAAAAAGGAGTAAGAACATAAAATTCGGCTGCTACCAGTATTTCTCTTAAGACTCCCAGCAGTAAGAAACAGTCTGCCTCTTGCACTAGCTGCCCTGGTATTTTTATGCTGAAGAGGAGGAGAAATGGTGCTGGCTGAATACAGGAAGTGGATAAGGAATACAGTCCATACTCAGTTCTCTCCCTCCCTACTGCTCACACAGAGAAGGTGCATAGATTCAAGGCTCACAGTGCTGTCTTGAGGCAAAGCAGAGTACATATGATGGAACAGAGAAGGGCACAAGGCCAGCAGTACAAGTTCAGCACTAGAGTTAGCACCTATTGGTACCACTGGTACAGTTCAGAACTGCTCACAGGCAGAATCATGATACAAACTTGTACTCTCCGATCTCTTGCCATCAGTCACAGTGGCCAGAACAGGAAGGTTCTGCTTTGTGATTACTCACTGAAGCATCAGACCGAAACCACTTCATTTATGTTAGTACTAAGGTTCACCACTATGGTATTGTACAGGTACCATATTTCAGACCCTTTCCATCAGAGGGATCAGGCCCACCACACAACAGTGATGCTTCCCACTCGTTTTTAGCAGAATAGGATTTCATTATCCATATAAAACAGGTATTAGCTTCCTGTGATGCTGCCCCTGCACCAGTTTCCACAGTCTCCTTCACCCAATCAGAACAATAGATTTCTGTTTTCAAACAAAGGCACCCCACTTCCAAAAATAAACCACTTCCCATAAGGACATGTTTATTGGAAATGGAATAATGTGCCTCTCAGATGAGACTCTAAATTTAATTGCATCAGCCTGATCAGGTGAAGGAAACACAGATTTCCTCTCTCCACACCCTCCAAACACACACATTTAGAGCAACTCAATTGGAGGAAGGAAATGTAAAATCAAATTTACATCTCCATGTGAAATTTGAGAACAGTGGAGGACCAAGAACCATGTGCAAAGATGGGGGAAGGGAAACTATGAAACCAAGGCAGAGAATTTCAAATTCAGTGAAAGGTCTTCTACCATTTCATAATAAGCTACAAATCTGTAATACATGAAGTATGAAATGTCACTTCATCTTTTCTTTCTAAAATGGAAAGTGGCAAAAATGCCATTCTTATTTTTTCAGTACCCCTCCTTCTTCAGAACACTGTGCAATAAAGGAAACATTGAGAAATACAACTTTCATGTAAAGACGTTTGAAAAAACTTCCACAACCACAATAAAATTATTTCGAGCAGCAGTCTTACTATACCTGTCAGAAATAAACTATGGCACAGCAGGTCGGGATGTCGGATATTCAGGAGGTGCAGGAACTGGCCAGGCAAATAAGCAGCCACATAATAGTCTATTTAAAGAAACAACAGTGGTCAATTTAGCACTTGATCCCTTATTTGCTTTAAGAGGCTGTTTCACATGATTCCCATCTTGGCCCAGTTCTCTGTGGTAGAATTGATTATATCTAGGAAGTATAAAGGGAGTTAATTAAAAGCTGCTGTTGTATTAACACAGGAAACACTAGTGGTACATTTGGGTTTCCAGGGGAGGATTCAAGAGACTTGAGACACTCAAGAACTCAGCAGTTGATGTCCAGAGCAGATTCTGAGGCAATTTCAGAGGAAGCTGCTTCCCCAAAGTGAGGTATTGCAATATCAAATGCCAAATATAAAAGCTAAGCAGAAAAAAAGCAGTAAAATAACATAAGTACTTAAAGTCAAGAAAAAAAATCCTTTCCTTCTAGAGAAGGGTTAGTGATTTGTCTCCCTACCAGGGACAGAGAATGGCAATCACACAGGGAAGTAACCCAAGTAACCTACCAAGATTCATAAAAGCCACTTCCTTCAATTGATGAGATTCTGTTCTTTCTAGAGAAACTGTAAAAGTTTTGTTGTAACCTGGGGGAAAATAACAATACTTAAAAAAACTCCAAACAATAAACACCATTTGTTACAACCCAACTTTATAGCTGGAAACTTCATCAGTGCCAATACACCCAAATAAGGATATTTTAGACTGTTTTATGAGGTTGTCCACACACAGAGATTTGCTTCATCCTAAACAGAGTTGCTGCACACTTAGTAAACTTGTACCTACACAATGCAGTTCTTTACTGTGTGAAAATTAGCCATGCACTGCACAGCCCATGTTTGTGTTTAAAGAAACATTCCATCCCAGGGTAAGCTTGTGTAAAAATACCTTTCCTCAAAAACAAACAAACAAACAAACAAACAAAAAACCAACACAAATCCTCTATATAAGTTGTGCTTCACATTTTGGTGATCTTTCAACTGCTCTAAAGAATTCCCAGTTTGTTTATCTGCATGCCCCATTGCTCTAATTTAGTTCAGCTCAGTTTAAACATAGGCCAGTGTCAGACCTGCTGTGTTTGCATGGGCTTTGCATCAGCACAGCTGTTGTTTTATTCCAGACTTGTACCACACTTCTTCTGGCACCCAGCAAGAGTGACACAAAGCCCTCAAACTTCCTGTGTCTCCAAGAAAAACTGAAGATTAAATAATGGTGTCATGATCAGGATGCTACTTAATGGTGCAGGAAAATTCAATATAAAATCCACAGTTTACAGGACCACCAAGGAAAAAAAGCTGCTCATGAGCCGCATTTCAGTCACTCATCCAGGAAATGACTTCCTGACCCTAGTAGAGAAATGTGCTTAATATATGCTGCTAAAAGAGAAAAAAAGAGGCCTCCAAGACCAACAGCACCATCAGAGATGAAGGGGTATCAAACCAAATAGTTTTTCACACAAAATACTGACCGAAGTTTGCTTGCAATGAGTCAGTATACTCATCATCACCACTTTGTTACCTGCATCGAGTGCATGCAAGCTAATATCAGCACTGCAGGATAGAATTGCAACAGCATGACTCCCCTGTTCATGCTGCAGTGAACAGCAATGGGAAATTTCCAGATGAGTTTACAGATGCTGCAGAACAACCTGAACTCCTTATACATCTCCAAAATATGGTTTATAGACCCCATATACCACTGCTTCTGTGGATCACCACAGAACCAGTCTTAAAAGTCTCTTGTATGACCGACCAATCTTACATGAAGGCACAAAAAGTTCTGCACCAAACAGCGCCATTCCATGGAGGTCATTTCAGACTTAGCTACTCAATATAACCATATTTATCCTCAGTTTCCTCCTAGTACAGATCAGGATGTACAAGGGCCGTGGTTGGCTCCAAGCAATGCAATTAGCCTTTGGTTACACATCAAGCACATCTGGGAAAATCAGCCCTTCACAGCTGTGCCATGCACAGTGTGCCACGCCCAAAAAGGACTTTTTCAATTTGTTAATGCCTTCAAGAACACAGAAATGTAGTTCATTCCATCCCAAAATGTTCCAGCAGCAAAGCAACATGTCAGTGCAGTTCTGACTTAAAGTATCCTGACACAAGAAAGCAAACACCTAAGGTAGGAGAGAGCTATGTTGTCCTCTTGAACTCAGTTATTCCATACTATGTAGCTTCTCAATTGAGAAATAATTTGCCTCTCTCATCCATGTATCAAATGAGAAAATCTTGCTAACAAGAAGTTTTATTCTGCTCAGCATCAAGCAATGGTTTTTACTATTTTAAAACAAAGAAAGGTCTTAACTTCAAGAGCTAGAGCACCACTTACACAGCAACTATTCTTAGAATCAGTGGGTGTTGCACCTCTTGCTGTGAAAATGACATGTTAAACTGGAACTCTAAACAGACATTCAAGCTAAGAGCTGTTGGCTCTATTTCCCATCCAAATGCCTTATGGCAGAAGTACAACACACCTGCAAGCTCCCACAGATTTCATTGATGTCTGTGCTCAGCACGCCGGAAAGTCTGGCTAGAAATAAGGGACCAAATTAATAAGCATTTACAAGGCCACTGGTTTGAAGCTACTCATTCAGCATCAGGCAGGAAGTCTACAGCAGGAAAGTCAACTTTGCAGCTAAAGGCAGCTGCTGTCTTTAAACACCAGCCACAGTAGTTTATTGTCTGCAGACTTCGGTAGTTATTTGTTTTGAAAGGCGTTCTGTGACTCTTTCAGCACAGTGACACTCTCCAAAAACAAAGCATAGTAAGTTAACAGGTTAATCTTACCTTTATGTAAAAAATATATGGAGTACATGATTTCATCAGGAGTATCAGAGGCTAGACTACAACACACACACAAGCCTCCTAAAAAGACAAAATAAGAAAAGTGATTTGTCCACCTGATTATCTAGACGTCTTTATACTGCACAAAACTTAAGCATGACTGTTTCAAATTAGAAACTAAAAATAATCTTTCAAAAAAGATAAAGACTACAGAAATATCTATTATGTACCTCTAACCATCATTTAGCTAACAAAACACAAAATCAACAAAGAAAAGAGGAGTCAGTCTGGCACAATAGAAACCTGGGTCCTGACATTGCCAGTTCTCCCATTTAGGAGAAGTACATTTTAGCCCTTCCCAGTAGAAATCATGTTTGCAGCCAGAAAACTGAGCAAGCCTTTATCTCCATAGACTGCCTAAATCCAAGTATTTTATGTTCAGGAGCTGTCAAATATTCTCAGAACAACATAGTAAAACACAGTTTGTTTGCTTTTCAAGTCATTTCATACTGGCAGCAGCATGACAGACTGCTAGAGCTTTCTTACACCAGAAATGATAGTCACTTTTCCCCTTTCCAGCCCAAAGAAATGTTAATTCCTTCTCTAGGAGAAAAGTCAGTCCTTGGCACAAGCATTATTTCAGCCAAGCTACTGTGTACAGGAGCGCTCTCTGCTCCCAACTTAATTCTAAATCAGACTGATCCTGTTTTGACCCCCCTGGATGGTAGCCCTGCCTCCATCTCTTACAAAAACTTAATCCACTTATTCTGATGCTTTGGCACTCAGGTTAAAAACAACTTCCAAACAACATTATCCCAATACAGTTGGGAAAGCTTGGCCACAACTATGACCACTCACCTTTTTCCTTTATTGAAAGTTTATCACAAGAAATAAAATAAAAAATAAAAAAAGTAATACTAATACAGATACTGTTCTGTTAAAAAAAAAAAAAAGGCTATGTATACAAGATATACAGAAAATGGCACAGTACAAAAAAAACAAAAATAAAAAAAAAAAAAAAAAAAAAAAAAAAAAAAAAAAACCAGCTACCAAGATATTTTATTTGATTTAAGGCCTCATTTTTCACACCCCAAAGCTGTACCATAGCTGTGACACAGATATGGCTGAGACACTTCACACTTCCGCCTTCTGGGGAAGGTAAATACTTTCTTCAGATATAATTTTTCTTTCTACTTATTCTTAGCTGACTGAATATTGTCTGATACAGTTTTGCTTGGATATTTGAGTCATTCAGACAACAGACAGGGCATTTTGCCAGAGCACTTGGCTTCTTCCACTGCACGCATAATTTTTAAAGTAGCGGCATCAGGACTCATGAGGAAGGCTGGAAAAGCTCCAGTAACCCACAATGCTGTTTTATTATCAACAGCTCCCTTCCAGCACTGCAAATTTCTTTCTTGTATGCTGGAGGCTACTGTGTACACTGTTCTGTAAACATGCAAGTGAGTCTGTTCAGACTGAAGTGTCACTGGGTAATATATGCAAGCTGATCACAGAAACAGCAGCTATGGGGAACTATTAACAGCATGTGCATCTTTCACCTGGAGGATGCTGGTCCAAATGTCAACAAACTGAACCCCCAAACAACAGAAAGTAACAAAGGGTGCTTCATTAATATAGACAGAAACGTGGTCAGCCTCAGATCAGCAAGGATCCAAGCAGCCTTACGTCTGATACAGTCCAAGCAATTCCAGTAGAGCAGCCAGAGACTGGGAATATGCAACAAACTCCTTTCCTATCCTTACCAAGGCCCTCTGGAAATTAGAGCTGGGTTGTGCTGCTGCAGGGAAAGTTTGTTATCCTATTGCACCTGTACGGTAAGTGTTTCATGTGAAGGCAGGACCAGGTCTTCTACGCTACCAATTTCAAAATCATTTGCAAACAGTGAAGGCTGTAGCTGAATGCCTCAGGGTGAGAAGACTCACATGAAGATATACTTGGATGGACTCTTACCTTTCCAGAAATAAAAGGGAAAAAATATCTCAACCACAAAATAAACAAAAAAGAAAGGAAGCATTTAAAAATTAAGTTCTACTCCTACCTGGGAAACAACAATTACAACTCTGCCACTTGAAAAACGTACATCATACCACTGAGACTGTAAGAGCCACCTGGGAAACTTTAACTTCAAATTCCTCATTTCTGTTCAAACAAAAGCTCAAGACATGAGGTTTTTCCAACATCTCAAGGTGGCATCCAAATGCAACAGTTCAAATACAGCATTGCATCAGGGCATTTTGTCTAGTTGTACTGGTTTAGGAGTGACTTGCCTCACTTCAGTCATCCAAACTCATTTAGACCCCTATACAGCAAATAAAGGAATATGGATTGAAACAATCATCCTCTGGAGATGCCTATTTCTCTCTAGAAACTCAGTCCAGATGCCTAACTTTCAGGCAGACAGATGGGTGACGGTAAGCCACTGTTTATGTCCTCTTACCGCCTGCATTTTGTTTTAATGCTGACAAAATTTAATTGAAAAGTATTTCTAAAGCACTAAGAGAAAACATAGCAGTGCAGTGTTTTTTAAACAATCACTGAATTCTGGACATACGAAGTTAATTCTGAAACTAGAACTGCTTGATCTCAGCTACTCAAGAGGTCCATCAGGATTTTTATCTGGAGACATTTTGTCTGTGCTGAGTGCAAGGAACAGAGCTACTTTTCTGCTGCGGAAGTCTAAGAAAGGAAGAGTGATTTCATTCAGAGTTCAGATTGGCAGGAGCCAATAACATTTACATTAAATGGGAAATTGCATGGAATATTCCAGTTTGAAGTTATGCCAATTATTCTTTGTCAGAAATGTCCAAATGGTACAAATAGGTATATTGGTATCAATATCTGAAGCATGCTGGCACTTCCACAGAAGGCATAGTCTGAGCCACAAAGAAGTTTTGCAAATCACCACAAACACAGGCACAAAAGGGAACTTAGTGTGATTACTCACAGTATTCTTCAACAACTAGATATGGTTTTAGCACCAAAATAATTTGCTCCAAACTCTTAGTTACCCAAAATGGGTCATGATAGGTAATCCTCAGTTTCAAACAACATTCAAGGAAAAGTCACTACGGTAATCTCATATACTAAGTACAGTTGTCAAATTATGTATTTTACATTAAGTGCAATGAAAAGCAATTGTGAAAGGTTCTCCACAGAATTTAGATACTGTGTTGCCAGATGGAAAAGAATATTTTATTTCAGGGTAACCAAACAGGAGTCTTGTTGGAGGATGTCTTAATTTCATCCTAAATTAAGGAGATGCTTCAATCTGAACAAACCTCTGAGGAGTGTATGTTTAAAAGAAAACATATATATACAAATCAATATTATTTTCCATTTCTGGACAGACTGTTAGTACAAGAAATTGTCTTGCTAACAGAGAAAAAGTAGCCTCATCTACACTTGGCAGACAGAAACTTGGCTCTCTTACTTCTAATTCCTTCCCTCTAACCTTTCTAAGCATGCAGTCAGTCTGCCTTGGTAAGAGAAAAATCCTTGTAAGGGAACTGTATTTCACTTGATTTGCATTAATGGTCACTTAAGTGCAACTGGCAAATTGCTCAGCAATTGGCTGGTGTGCACAGACCACAGCAGGCCTTGGGGGGTGAGATGTAAAGTCACTTCTGCAACACTTCCCTGCACCACTCTGCAAATGACACAAGGGTTAAAAAGGTACCACCTCTGCTTGTCTGCTGCCTCTCTTCACTGCTGCCTATCGAGTAGATTCTAATGGAATACAGATCTCACACTCATATTATACATATTTGTATTTTGTGTGTTTTTTAATGTCTGATGAAGAAATTTAGTAATCAATTATGATTACACTGCATGGTAATCACTAGTAGAGGTAACTTTGACTATATTTGTATTTATTCATTACCTGCTTTACTTGTAAAAACCTGAAGGTTCAAAGATTTAGATGCAACATCTTGGTCTTGACAGCAATCATATCCAAAATTCACAAGTCTATGAGCAAATAAAGATCACTAAATAAATCATTTAATCCACGGAGAATTGTCAGAACAAAAAGATCATGAGAACAGTCACTCTGTAATGAAAACATACTAATTAAATTATAATCAAATGTTCTCTAATGCAAGTTAAATTCAGCTTTAACCAGTCTGCTCAGTGCTGTTAGAAATGAGGACCCCAAGTCTTCACACTGTTACCCAACAATTTTGATCACACCTGCCAACTTTATATTCATTTACTGCATTGTCCAACCATTCCCATATTTTGAAGTGAAGGCAGGTTCTCATGTTTTACTGGAAATCCAAATACTCATCATACCTGATAACTCCAAGGCTTTGCAGACTAACTCCAAAGCCCATGTCTGTAAAGCTACATTTTAATCTGCAATTAGGAACACTAATTTCAGCGGAAATACTTGAAAAGGAAAGCACAAAGATCACACTCACATGGAACTTGTTATACCATGACATTTTCCATCTCATACTGCCTGTGCATAAAGGGTTTTACATGTCTTTAAATCTGTAAGGCCTATTTTTGCCCTGCAGAACATGCAACAGAAGATTGTAGTCGGTCTGCTTTGGCTTCGTTGTTGTTGGGTGGTTTTTTTGTTTGGCTGAATTTTTTTCCAGAAAGGATTTTGATCCTGTAGGCATTCTGCCCCCAGGTCTTCCGCAATAATTTTGAAAAAAAAAAGTAAGATACAAGCAATGAAGCTCTTATAAGAGCTGGATTTTTTCAGCACTAACTGCAAGAAGATACACTGCTCTTTTAGGGCCACCTGCATGTGCAGCAGCACCACAGTGAGCCTCGTGCACTGAGACATTGCAAGAGCCATGGTTTGGGCAGAGTGGAACTCAACTACATCCAGTTATTGATATCTGACCTAGTAGTTTTGGCCTCCCTTTTTATTCACAGAGATAAACAGGCCCTTTTGGAATGTAAATCCAACTGACTGAAGATAGATGAGGATGAGATGAATTATGACTTAGAGTCACACCACCCTGACTAGATTTTTCCTCAGTTAAAAGGGAGCCTTAAGGAGACAAGCTCAGATGCAATCATGTGCACGGCAGACACAGACAGAATCAGACAAATCATCTTGCAAAGTGCAGGCTGCCTGGAAAGAGCACGCTGGAGGAGAACAGAGTACAGGCAGTGTCTCATAGGCTATAAAAAGGAGCTACTGGTCTGGTTAACCACCCAATAAAACTTGCGAGAGCAGTTAAAAATGGAGAGCTTCCCTCGGCAGAAATTTTGACATCACCACTACAATAAGACCAAGGTTAAACTAAATTAACTTAAATAGGTATGGCCTACTCAAAGGTTTAACCTATAGTTAGCTCTTCAGAGAAATAATTTTTAAAAATGGCACAAAGAAGCAGTCGAGGATTAAATTACTTTTTACAGTAGATCCTGATGAAAATAAGAACCAGAGGTTTGGATACAGTGTTCACGTTGTTCTTATGTTACAGTACTACACAGGCAACTGGAAACAAAGATATTATGGTTTGGACAAATTTCTCTTAGGTTTGTAAAACATTACCATATATAATAAAAGGAAAGCAAAACAGAACATTAAAAAACCAAACAACTTACTTCAATTGTGTGTCATTTACAGAAATATCCAGGTGTGATTCCAGCTGTTAATCAAAAAAGAAAACAAACCTGTTATTTAGTGTGGTCAGTATATTATGATTAGTATTTCAGATCAGTGTCACATTCACATTTCACCAGATTCAACATTTTAACAAGGTTTATTTATCTTCCTCTAATCCTTACAGTCACTCCAAAAAAAATCCATAAAATAGATTTTTTTGAAAACGAGAAAATAAATTGAGAGATATTTAACCTCCTGCATTAGAGCAAATTTCAGCCACTGAGACAAAGGTTTAGTAACTATTACACGTCAGAATTTTTATGTTCTGTTCTCTGTATTTTTACTGCAATGAATGTTCTTCTTTCACTTAAAACTGACAAAAAATTACCACATGGTTCCTTTGTCTAGTGCATTTGACAAGCTTGCTTTTTCAATAATTGAATATAAGATCAGTACAATGTCATGAACGTCCCTTACTTCCTTCTAGGTTAATAACTATAATTCCAGTAAAGATACCTTACTGTGGCACAATCTGATTCTGACTGACTATATTCTCGACAATAAAATAATGTAAACCCCTCCAAAAAACAAATGGAAAAACAAACCCCAGTTTTCTTCTGAAAACACTTCAACAATAAAAGACACTGAAACAGACCTCTGTATTCGTGCCTGAAACACATAATTACATCCCACTAAAAGCCATTACATAATAAAACACTTATAACTTACTATTGCGTTAAAATTTTCATCAGGATAAAACTGGACACACCTTAAAGTACTCTTTGATTCCTGGAATTAAAAAGGATGTGTTTTGTGACTAAGGAAGCATATTGTATAGACTGAAAAGTGATTGGATACTCCACACCGTTCTCCACACTCAACTTGTTCTGCTGACAGATATGCAGAACTTCGGGGACAAAAGAAGAATTTAAAAACCACATATAACCCCTCACAATAGCACTATGACATGCTTCCTTCCTGTCCCAGATCATTATCTGCCAATCATCTATAATTGCGTGGGCTCTCACTTGAAGCACAGCAATACATGTCTCACACATTCTAGAAAGTTAAAAAAAAAATGTTTTCCATAGTTACTTATATGGCAAAAAGAACTGTATCTTATTTTGGTCAGTTCAAAAAGGGCATCTCAGAAACAAAAGCAGGAATACATTTCTCCACCACAGTCCACTTCCTGTTACTTCCTAACCCTCACTCCTTTTTGTGGCTAAGAAGAGTTTAGAAAAATGAATATTCATTTACACAGAACACATCAAATCCAAATAGTCCTTCAGACAAAACAAAAAACCCAAACCTAAAGAGTTTTAAAGTTTCTAGCCAAGAACCCGTCCTCACTTGGTAACTCACTAAGTCTGCATACAAAATATGCCCACATATTTCTATACGTGAATTCTCTAGAACAGAAGCATTATATGCACAACAGCTTTGGGCAGATTTAGATACTTTTGAATAAAAGATCTTTCTAAAGCCAAAAACCTAAAACCCCCATCTTTTTTATAGAAAGCACTAAGACCACCAATCTTCTTGGAATTTACAGGGCACAATAGCAGCTGAGTCTTACTTTTGTTTTTTGAGGCAGGAATAGGACAGCCTACCCTCACAAAAACAAACTCCCACTTGTTACCCAACACACTCAAAACTTTGCTGTCTCTAGAGGGGCAGGAAAAAACCTCCAAGAATGACTTTCATTCTCACCTTTGGAACAATGTAGAAGAGCCTCTGTTCCATCATATCCCACTGTGCCCAAACGAGGTCATCTGCAACTTTGGCTCTTGGAAGTTGACCTGACTTTTGAATCACCTAAAGGGAAAGAAAGAACATTAGAAGTTGTGAAATAAGGCTCTGTAACAATTGTGCACAGTCTGTGCTTTAAAGAAAAAAGCAATGACAGCAGTGGCACAAATACTAAGGTGATTGGAGGGAACATGCTCCTTGTTAGTGGCACAAAGTCCACCTTTGTTGTGTGCAGGGTGCTCAGCTTAAAGAGATCGGAAGCACAGTTGTCAGGGTACACCTACTAACAAATCTTTTCTTTCAGACTTCCTTGCTTGTAAGAAATTCACCACTTAAGCTGCTCAAAGTGAACAAAATAAAACAGACAGCACTCTTCAACACAGAGGAGGGAAATACCACAGCCAGTTCAGAATCAGCTGCATTACCTAGTGAAGGACGATGTGTCAGCTCAGAAAGAGATCTCTGTCCAAAGTCTCAGCCATGTGACAGAGAATTTGGAGGCAGGGAAAGGACTAGAGCCCTGGAAAACTGTTGGGATTGTATAAATGCACTTGAAAGATGTATGGAGATTTCATGCCAACTAAAAGAAATTTGTTTGTTAGAAGAATATCAAATCAGTTTCCTGATTACACTTAGCCTTCACTACTGTAGTCTAGCATCTAAAATCCATCTGCTTTATAGGTTATGATGATAAACCTGGAGAAAACCACAAAAGACAAAGTGACCAAAATCTGGTCCTTAACTTTTCCCTCCAAGCTTACATTTGCCTCCATAAAGCAAAACATTGGCTTTCATGACACAATTCTTTACTTTATTACATGCATATTTACTAATAATAAGCAAAACACCCACAATTTGTTGAAGACAAATTTATGTTAAAAACAGGAAAAAGAGATTGGAACATTCACTGTACTCGCACTATATCTAAGTTTTAAATCTTTTGTTTGCTTATTTTTTAAGCGACTCCTTTACTGGGATCACACAGATGCACAAAAGACAAAGTTAAGAAGGTGACACTGCAAATACTTAAAATGGTTTACAAATGAATATACACCATGTTTACTCCTAACTTCTAACATACAAAAGCATTCAGCAATAAATAAAACCCAATACAATAAGTAATTTTCCTCAGAGATTAAAGGCTATACAGGTTCAGCTTTATGGTTAGCTGCATAAGTTGCCATATTATCAATACTCTCTCTAATATACTTTGTGTTGCTCAAGTATAAAACCACAAAAACTGTTAGCTAAAATTACAGATTTTTACATTTTCAGTTGAAGCAAAAAAACTAAAACCCCATGATTTTTCAAGTCTTACCACTTTGTGTTCTTCTGCAACAACACGAATGTCAAACTGTTCAATATCTTTAAAACATAAGAAAAAATCATTACAAACATACGTTCTTAAATGCTTTTATACAGCTTATTAAACAATCTCACCTCTTAGACTTCTGCAAGAACACTGTAAGAACTCTGCCCACCTAAGTCCAGCTACTCAAGGCTGGTGTCTAGCTAAGAGAAGATGGGCCTCTCCAAAGAGATGGTAAAAGCAACCTCACTCTACAAAACTGAAAGGCAAGAGCAATGAACAGCCTTTTCCAAGTGTCCACCTTTATCCATTCCATGCCAACAGATCAGGTTGAACATGCAATATTAGGCTGAATCCAATGAACTATTGTGCTATTCTTATCCCACTTGTCACATGTTAAATCACAGTCCATCTTTCCCAGTCAATTGATCTGCTCTGAATTTATATAGGCAGCTGTAAAATGACAATTTTAGGTGTTTAATAAATAAAGATAACTGATGAATGCATGAACTAAGCAACTAATTGCAGTCAAAGATGGCCATTCAGCTAAAAATGAAAAAAATTCCAGTAAATGATACAGTTCTTGGGAGACCTTTAGAATACCTAGAATAGCTCACACCCTTCTTTTTCCTGTTTTCTTCCCAATAAAAGGTTTCAAAAAATATAATCTATAATGATCACCTTGAAGTAAAAGAACAAAGATTTACTTTGAAAATATTAACTTACATTTATCTTCTGAAACTAGCAAGAGGCGACTTTCTGTAGAAGCATTTCTGTCTTCAACTGGATAAAGAAACTACACAAAAAGTTTCCCAAAAGTTAAGTAAATAACCGAAGTAGTTTAGAACACTTATCTGAAATGGGTGGGGTTTAGCTGGCCATTTACGTATTTTTAAATTCAGTCAGACAAACTAATGATATTCAATAAACAAAAATAACCACTATTACTATAATATAATCACTATAACTACAAGTTTCAGGGGACTGAAGACAAATTAAAAAGCAGCCTTCATGTCAGAGAAATATTCTGTATCAAACATTTTATGAAGTTACATTTTTTTAATTCTATGAAGGAACACAGAGACGCTATCTCTGTAACAGTTGCAAGATAAGATATTTCTGCACTCAACCATGTTTTTCCTCTAGTACAGTGGATTACAAAGGCTTATCTTTTGATTAGTTGAATAATTTACCTGCACTCGAATGCGGCTATCCACAGCCTTCAGGACTCTCACATTATTAATGGGATGAATTTCAATTAGCAGGGTTAAATACTTGGATACTGAAAAAAGGACACGTTTTAGATAACACTCTTTTATGTACACAGTTTTGTTTTCTAAACAGAAATTATGTGGGACAGCAAGTAAAAGGGTATGACATTTCAAACAGTATTCAAGCAACCCACTTGCAGTACCTGACTGTAATAGCTGACTTGCTGGTTCGTCCTCTGTGTATTGATGGAAGCTGACAGCTAAGGAGGGGGAAAAAACACCAACACAACACAGTGAGTTTGCATATTTGATATTAATCTTATTAAACATTCACAAATAGGGAGATTCACAATTTTTCTACGAAAAACATACATGCTAAAGGAACAACAGATGTTCTGCTGGAAGTTGGAGGCAGGCATAAATGAAGGAGGAAGTGAATAAAAGGTCAGTTTGTCTTCAACTTTCATTTTAATAAAACAGCAGTATCATTACAGCTGTGTCTTTATATTGTTACCTACATTACTTGGTGATGGATCCACTGAAGAGCATAAAGTGCCGTGTGCAACAGATCGGTCAAAATAGATTTAACTAATTCTATACCCAAATGTACGATCCTACTGAACTAACTCCTTAAAGGAAAAAAATTAAAGATAAAACACATATTTACCTAATAATGTCCTTTCATTGTTGACTGAACAGCTGATTATATGTAGATCCTTCTCAAATGTATAGAGGTGCTACAGAGAAACATGGTAGCATTAATAAATGCAATTTCTTAAACTACATAAAGGAAACCTAATCACTTCTCCTTAGGAAAACACTGCTGTCCAGTACACAGGTTTTATCTTTAAACCAAATCTTTTCATGGCCAGAAGAACCATATTTCAAGCCTCAGTTGTATCAGTTCTCCTTTTTCTCATTTGTTTGTTTCTTACTGGTTCTTGTGAGCTCTGTGTTGCCTCTGGAGCAGCACAGTAGACTTTTACGTAAATACAAAATTTCACCCATTTCATACTGTTATGGGGACACCTGCAAAGTCCTGTTACCATGAATCTACTTACTGAATTGCAGTCTGCTCAGTTTTAGAATAAAATAATTTCTTACAAATAGTAGCATCAAATAGACTGAGAATGCACACGTAAAGAAAACCGCAAACATTTACTTCTTAGCACACATGTTCAGTGTGAAGAGGAGTGGAAAGGGCTTGAACTGGTTGTTTTGAAATAAATATTGCAGATGTGATGCTTTGCTACTCTCAAGCCTTTCAGATGTTCTATAACATTCTGCATCTTAATACTATTGAGAATCATTTGAATATCTTCTCCGGTCTCACTTCTGTTTCAAACAAAGACATGCTCCTTAAGGACATAACACACTGTGTTACAAGGCATCAAAATCTAAAACACTACAGCACTGTCTTCACCAGAGAGAAAACTGGTATTGTTCTCACCTCATTTTGTTTAGTTTGAAGATCGTACAATCCAATATGAGTATTTCTCTGACTTCCCTATGGATGGAAACAAATTAGCACTGGCAATATAAATACATATGAAGTTAAACATTGCTTTTATTTTTTTCCCTACCTCCCTCTTCTCCCTGCCCCCTGACACACATCTTCACACACTTCCCTGTCCTATAAACAGACAGTTAATTATCTAATTCCAAGAAAGCAAACTCTAATTCCAAGAGAACAAAGATTTATTTTTCCTTTTAGAACTAACACATGGAATAAAGCTGAAATGTGGCCAATGCACAGCCCACAAGCCATTGCATAAGCCAAGTGCCTCTCTCTCACTTTGCTTCTAAACTGATTTTAGTTAAAGGCAGTAGGGTCAGGAAGAGAGATGTCTGTGCAAGAATCAAAAGGGATGTTATGGCCCCTGGAGATTTAAGGCTGGTATTCCAAACCTCACCAACTTGGTGTGCTATTGCTCCAAAAGGGAGCACAGAAACATCAAACATCCCCCCCAAAAAAACAGCTTCCAGTGATCTAGTTGCAGCCTGGAAAGAGGATTTCTCTCTGCCTTAGGAAGGGATTGTTTGAAGGTTAAACACATTTCACAAGCTTACCATAAGCCTTCTGCCTTTGAAGAGAAACATAATACACATCCTTTCTAGCTTATGGGTAATAACATACAAATCTTTTCTTCTTTTAACTTTTACCATGCCTTAAATTTTCCAAATATATTGAAAAAGAAAATTCTTCTGGTAGCATATACTGTATATCAAATCAAACTGATGTCTATTAATGTACTCTAGGTATAGGAACTAAATCATTAAACTGCTGAAATTAAATCCAGCCAAAAAGGCTTGTACTCAAACAGTGAGCATCATTGTTTTTAACTACAGCTTGGGGGAAGAGGGGAGAGATCTGTGGTTATTTACAAAGTTATGGCATCTTGCCTTGTGAAGTTAAAACAAAAGCCTGAGTATTTGCTTCCCAAGGGGTCTGTTTCTGAGTGTCTCATTATTGTTGTGGCAATGACAAAAGTCTTTGACTTCTGATTTAAACAAGGAAAACAAAATGTCTTTATATTAAGACATGGGCTCCAGGCCTCCTAATTTAAGATTAAGCAAGTGCTTTCACAAATAACCATTCTTTCCAAGTGTGTCTGAAAGGCTAACACCCTCTGTACTTAGACACTGAAAAATACACTTCACAAGACTGGTAACAGAACTATATCAATGCCCATAACCATGCATAAGCTAAGACATTTGTTTTCATGTGCCCTCTAAAGATTTTTGCATTGCCTTGCAAATAGAATTCACTTCTATTAAAAATATCTTCCTTGAGACCAACTATTGACGTCACAAAAGACAGGCACACTGTCAAAACCACAGTACAATGCAATGTTCTAAAATAAGCTTGAAAATAAAGCTCATTCTCCACCTTCCCCTGGTTTCACACAAAACACACTTGACTTTCTCTCACGTAGAAAGAAAGTCTACAACATCCTATTTGTATGTATTAGGAACCAAGCCAGGTCGGCTCAGTTTACATCCTCCACCCCATACAACTCCTCTCAAAAAACAAGCTACAAGTGCCCAGTTCCATGCACTCCATCAGCTGTTTTGACCAGACCCCTAGGAACTACAGTGGGAGTTCAGACACCCAGCATACAGGCAGGCACCTGGGTTTAGATGTGTGAACCCTGAGCTACAACTCATCCCTTGGGCCATTGCAAGAGCCTACAAAGCAGTTAGGCTGTCAGAGGCCCAAAAAAGCTTAGTGTGAGATTCCACAAACTCTACAAAGCAGCAACATCACATACACACAGTACCAGGTCTCCTGCTGAGCCAGTAGGTTACTTGCAATAAGTCTTCTAGAGTTTCAAGCAATGAAAAAGGAACACAACAATTTGATACATTCTTTAGTATTGTTTTTATGGTTACTGTTGTCTTGTACAGACTCCCCTCCCTATGCTTGTACTAAAGGAAACATCCACCCACAGTATTATACCTTGATGAAGGCCTCACCTCTTCCCTTAACCCTAGGCAAGCTGGAGAGTTTTAGCATTGTTGTGCCAGAGGGGAATGAAAGGCAGCCCTACTCTATCGGAGTTCATCTCAGATCTGCACTCTCAAAGAATCAAGATCCTCCAGGATCCAGCTGGGTCTACAGACACCTCTGAGCTGCACAGTCTCTCATCAAGGGAACAAGACAAGGTGTCACCTTCTGAAACTATTTCAAAAATATCTTGGAGCTGAAAGCTAAACATATGCCATGGAGAGCATAATCCTGTATTAACTCTAGCTCTAGATACTTGGAGACATCAAATAAATGATGGTTACTTTAAACTACTTGCAATAAAGGGCTACAGATGAATCTTGAAGTCACAGAGAAGAAAGGTACATGCAGAAATGGTGTTAGATTAATGGCATCTTAACATATATATTGGTAGAAGAAAACATTTAAGTAAAGCAGTGCCATGAATTTAATAGTTTAGACTTCTCTAAGAAATTCTGAGGGTGAAAAAATGTGCCACTTCTAAAGAGTTATCTGTTAAAGAAATTGCCTTTCACTCAGTGTGAGATTCTGGCCCACCAAAAAAATCAAGGGCAAAACCTCTATGGACTTAATCAGGTCAGTACTTTACTCTCCATTTCATCATTCTTAACCTTTGTCTGAAGTGGAGACAGATATTTTCCTACTACCCAACCCCCCAGGTTGTAATCAGGCGAGTTTTTGTTTTCTAAACCTCAATGCAAAAAAAATTAAACGACAAGAACTCAGATTCACGTGTAGTGTTATTCTCAATTATATTTTTATAAAGTTTCAAGAGAGACTTACCTTCCAGGTATAAATAATTTTTCCATTTCTTTCAACATTTACAACATATAGTGCTGGTGAATTCTCAGAAGTATCTGAAATAAGAAGTATCAAGAGGCACAGGGTTTTCATTTGGGCTGGTTAATGATTTTTTACATGTAAATACTTATTTATATTTCCCTTCTGGAAACAGAGAGAGTATCTTTTACATCATGATTCAAATCTGATAAACTTCAACACAAATAGTTAAGGGATTTCAAAATATACAGGAATTAATTATTTATCTAAACACCTAACTCTTCATTATGATTGTGATTCTAATGGCCACTACCCTTAGTAAATGAAAATGGAATGTACTTTTTCAGAGAAAAACAAGAAAAAAAAAATCCAACAAACCTTGCATTTATTCACTATACATATGGGATTAAAACAGTTAAGTTGCACTCTGACACTAGCCTAAGCAAAGTGTCCTTTGCTCCTGTCTGCCCCTTCAGCATCTCAAAGGAAAACCTGGAAATAAACTACATCTTCAGAGATTAATTCTGCGCTTTCCTCATGCTGCTTTTATGTTTTCTGATCACTGCAACCATCAAACACATGTTTATCTCAGATGAATTTCTTATTAAAATTGTAAATTTTGCCCTTTATAAGGTTGAAGCTGCATGATTGGTTATAGTTGTATCATAAAGGTAACATGCAGTTCAGTAAGCATCAACAAAAAGAATTGTCCGCAACTCTTGGCAAGCATGTAGTCAAGTCTGACACTATTTAATTGGCAGTTATCACAAAGCCTTGACAGAAGGAAGACACTTTGTAAAAGTCAGTTTAACAAGCCTGATACTATAAACTGGCTTGTACAGCTTTCAGTGATAAGTGGAAAAAACCTGTTTACAAGTATGATCAGAAGGAAGTAAATTCTGTTTTGTCATGGGAAGACAAGAAACCTTCATGTACATTTAACAATGCATCGCTTTCTATTGTTTTCACATCACTCAAACTACACTACAATACCACTACATCAGGGCTAGCTGGTGAGAACTGAGTCAGTCTCAGATAACCATATAACCTGCTCTTTTTTGAGTGAAAACTTCCTGGAACTTAACCACACCTCAAACTTTCAAGATGAGTACCATGGTCTACCCACTTCTCCCTCATACAATCCTTCCTCAGAATAGAATTTAGGTAGAGAAGAAGGTCCATGGGAAATCTCCATGTCAGTGAATTACCCTCTCCATGTCAATGAATTTCCCTATCATCTGACACAGACTTCTTAAAGATGTTGAAAAATTTCTGTGTCAGAAGAGAATTTCATGTCACTGAATGGTCAGTGGAATATGGAGCCAAAGAAGAAGTGGCAGTGGTCTCCACCCTTGGAAAATCCTGGAATGTAGTTACAACTTCTTCCTCATGCCCACAGCTGAGACCAGTAGATGAAGGGCTGCAAAAGAACAAACCCAACCTGCCTGCCCAGCAAATGGCTCTTACTGACACAATCAGGAGAATGCAGAGTTTGATTTCCTGAAGGCCATTCTATGCAGCTCAAACAAAACTAAGTGAAATAAAGAGAACAAGGCTGCTTCGCTTCACTTGCCACTCCCTTCCTATCATCATAGCTACTCCCAGCTCTCATGCAGTTAGCAATTCTCACATGCTATCAAGGGCTTTCAAGACCTCAGGGAAAAAAAATAATAAATATAACATCTGAAACCACTGATACAGAAGTACTATGACTCCTACAAATTATTTGCTTTCTGTGATTAAATATTCCTTTGATGCTTAAAGGAACCTTTTCATTCCTACCTCCCATCTTCACATTCCTAATATAACAGCACTGCCTGAGCGGAAGGAGTCAGTATAGACAGATAAAAGGGAAAATGAAATACAGCAAAGTTGGCATTGGATCAGACGCACCTTCCAAACTAGATTATTCTGATTCTGTATTACCAGGGGCATGTCCTGAATGAAGACTCTGCATTGCATTTTAAAAAGCTGAATATGATTGCCCTTTTCCCAAACACAAGTCAGCACCATTTTGAGATACTTGTGCCACCAGTACATAGATTTATCTTTGAACTCATCACAGACCAACTGATAAATCCATAGATGAATCAATCATGTGTGGAGACTTTTCAGAATTTTACCTCAAACCCCTTCATTACACCATTCAACAGTTTTTCAGTAAATTATGTAGAAAATACACAATACTTTTTTAACTCATTTTGTAAATCATGGCTTAGTAAATAATTTCATGATTTACCAAGCTGATACTTTTTGGGTTGCCGCCAAACAAGATCTTATGAACCTATTTGATAACATCCCTTCAGTGTGGGAAGCAAGTTAAATACTTTGAGTAAATTAAAAGCCACTAAAGGAGTTGGTTTCAAGTTCATCCCACAGTGCCCCCAGTGATATTACTACTGAAGTGATAGTTATTACAGCAGTATTATTGTATTAGAATAAGGTTTCCATCAGTTTCTGAAAGACAGAACTGGGCCAGCTGCTCTGTAGATGAATAAGAACAAACAAAACCAAAAAGCCACAGGGCCAGGAATATAGGGGGTTCACTCTTTTTTCCAGCCACTACCCAGAGCACGCTGGATATCGCACGGTGCTGCGACAGCTGCCCATGCCTCTAATCTTAACCAGCGCTCGTTTACCAAACAGACCGAAGTGTTCAGGCTGTGGGGTTTTTTTCCTCCCAGAAAGGGGAGCAGCATGGGAGAAGGAACCACGCTAAAACTTTCGTTTGTTTGCTTTGGAAGGGGAGGGGGAAATAAAAAATAATAATAATAAAAAAAAAAGCCCAAACGTGTGAAGAAGCAGGAGAAAGAAACAAGCTGTGGAGTGCAGCGGGCGTGTTAGAAGTGTTTTCGGCATGTGATAAGTTCCCGGAGAACACCAAACTCGCCCACCTCGAGTGCCCCGGCACCCGGGGGTCGCTCCCCGCCCGCCCCGGCCGAGGGGACAGCAGCGGCCGCTCCCCCGACCCTCTCGGACGGGGGTCCCGCCGCAGCCCGGCTCCTCCCGCACGGAGGCGGCCGGGAGCGCCCGGAGAGAGGGAGGGAAGCAGGGAGGGATGGGGCTCTCCTGGCCTCCGGGAGCGTTACCTAGAGCCGCGGCCCAGCCCCGCGCCGCCAGCCAGGGCACCACGTCCCTCCGCAGCTCGAACTCGGGCACCAGGCGCAGCAGCATCGCCCCGGCCCGGCCCGGCCCGGCCCCGCTCCGCTCCGCTCCGGCCCCGCCGCCTGAGCCCGCCCCGCGGGGGGGGCTCCGCGCCCATTGGGCGCGCCGGGGGTTCCGGGGGTTCCCGGAGGGTGTTCCGGGGTTCCCGGCGGTGGTTCCGGCAGGTCCCGGCCCGCTCCCGGCCCCGCCGGCCCTTCCGCTTCCTACCGAGGAGGCCGGGAGCGGCCGCACAGCGCTCGGCGGAGGGCGGCCGGCCTGCAGGTGGCCCGCGGGAAGCGAAGGCTCTCGTTTTCCTGGTGCCTAGGCTCCTCCCTGGGCACGCTGGAAGAATCACAGAATCAGAGAATATTCTGCCCTCAGGGATCATCGAGTCCAACTCTTAGTCCGGCACAGGATATCACCAATAACCACACCACGTGCCTGAGAGCATTGTCCAAATGCTTCTTGAGCTCAGGCTTGGTGCTGTGACCACTTCTCTGCAGAGCATGTTCCAGTGCTCAGCCACCCTCTGGGTGAAGAACCTTTTCCTGATATCCAGGCTAAACCTCCTCTGACACAGTTTCAGACCATTACCAAGGGTCCTGTCACTGGTCAGAGAACTCGGAGCGATCCTTCTGGAAGCCTCAACACGGTGTGACTGCGAGTGCCTCAGACAGCAGCCTGTGAGTGAGGTCCACTGTCAGGCTTCAGTCATCTGGTGTCCACTAATCAGGAACCACCGGTGACTTGTTACCCTCCTCACAATCCCCCAGGAAGGGTTAGGGTGTTTTCCAGGACTTCAACCAGCATCCCTGGTTCCTTAGCTTGTGCACTCTGAAATTGCTCGTTGAATAGATCAGGTGTCTCTCTTTAAACTGATGGCAGAGCTCAGCAAGTCCTCTCAGACTAGGCCTAGCCTGATCCTACTTTCCATCTGCAAAGGAGGTAAAGCTTTATGTATTCTTGGGTGTCTTTGTGGTTTGTTTGCTTGGGGTTGAAAATATTTGTAGCACTGATAAGGTGCTACTCCATGGCTATCTACAGCCTGCTTGTAATTTCCATTTCCCTTCTGACATGTGCTGGGTGATGTCAGCCAGCTAAAGGTGCCATAAAAGTGGAGAGGCTGTAAGGGCACACACCAAGCTTGGCATACCCAAGTACAGAACAGCTTAAGCCTGTTCTAAGAGGTGATCCAGTACCAATTTTCCCCTTTCATTGCTAAACTTTGGAGCTGTATAAAGACCAGAGGAGAAGCAGGTACCCCTGCAAAGTGTGGATGAAAGGCAGTTTGATAATCAAAAGGCAAAGCAGACATAAGCTTCCTCTCTATCTCTGTATTGCCAACTTTTACAGTTGTATCACAAGTTTCGTAAACAGCATTCTTCTTAAAGCTCCTTGGATCAAGTGGTTGTGCAAGAATTTCAGCTTATATTTTCACTGTTGTGAAATAAAGCTTGAAAATGTGACTGGAATGTTTATTTCAGAGACAAAAGGAGAAAGTAGACAAAAGATCCCAAATGGATGCATTTTTTAAGAGATGAAATGTGGCTATTCATAAGTCTGAGTATTTGGAATGGCACAAGTGGAGGGGCAAGCAAAGGAATGAAACAAAGCCAGTGAAATTACTGACTCTATAAGTATGTGCAAAAAGGGAGGAAGTCTCCTGTACCCAGAACTAGAGTGTATTTAAGGCCAGATGAGGTCAACTGACGGAATTTTTGCTTCTTCTATAAAGCAAAAGAAAGAAGTATGGAGATGGATTACAAAGAGTGCCTATAAAAGGAAAAGGAAGAAACTTAGATATGGCTGTCTAGTGTAATGGGTTTGCATAAAAAAACCAAACAACAAAACAAAACACAAAACCAGAAAACCAGCACCCAACTGTCCCTGTCCTTTTGTTTCAGTATCAACCATGCCACTTGTTACAATTCTTGAAAGAGAACCCACATAACTGATGGATGAATTATTCTTTAGTATTTACAGACTGAGACCCATATGACAATGCTGTTCTCCTAGAGTATCTTACACAGGGTGTGAAAGGTTTTTGGGACAGTAGGAGCTGTACGTAGATAACATATAGTCTGCTTGTGCCCTGTGCATAGGATCCATCCTACAGTTACTATTTGGGAAAGAACTGGAAGGATTTGTACAAGTTGCTGGAAGAGTTTGTACTAGTAAAGACCTCACAGTCAGGTGTGCAGTAGGAAAAACCTTTCTTGTTGAGGAAGTAGTTGACAAAATTTCCCCTCAGACTGTGGTTTCACTGCAAAGGACTCGACGTTGTTTTTGTAAGCCAAATTTGTTTGCATTATTTCACTGATGTTTCTCAAGACTCCTGGCATAGAGAGGGACCTCACCTCCAGTGCACCATACTGGGAACTTGGAAGCTTCTCTGGTGTTAGTCTCTGAAACCGAGGCAAGAGAAACTCTCTCAGAAGCTTCTCTGTCTTTTGTATAAAAAGAAGGAAGTGGCAGCTTGACAGATGAATAGATTTGAGAAACAGAAAGGCATGAGGTGATTCATGGTGACTCTCAGGGTTTAGAGATACAGAAACATGACAGAAGCAACCATGCAGAGCTGGGAAAGACTAGCATACCAACAGGAGCTGAAGGAATTGATAGGAGCAAGGAGCCAGAATAGAAGGGAATGAGGGGCTCTGGAGAGACAAGACAAAGCTTTATAACCAACATAGAACTGAAGTCAATCTTCCCAGAACTGCAGTAAGGATTCCTAAAATTGCAGTAAGGATTCCTAATTTTCTCTATTTTTTTTTCATTCAAGTGTAAAAGTTTACTTGTGATTCTTAAAGGTCCAAAACACACAAAATTATATATAAAATGACAACAAACTCACTTTTGATTTAGATAACAGTCTCATTTGTTGTATCTTCTTTCATTTCTTAAGTATAATCCATGCTATGAACAAAATAAAAGGGGAGTCTTAAGGAAAATGGACTGTATACTGCCAGATGGATGATATTTCAAGGAGAACTAAATAAGCTCATATAAACAATGCTTTTGTGGCAATTTCTTATTTTTGAATGCTTCATTTACACTCATGATATACATTAGGAATACACATATCTGCATTCAGTTGCCAAAAATATATTTAAGAGAAAGGAGATGGTTTGCTCGCCTGTTTGTGTGTTTATATAGTGCAGAGGCAATACTTCCAATCAAATAAATGAGGTTCACAGTAAATGGAGTTTTTTTTAATTGATTAATTTTAGCAATCATATGTCTTAAATTATCACAGGAAACATCATAAAATGCTGACAATTGATGTCAGCATTAACCTTCACTTCCAAATGAAACTCAGAGTGCCTCCTTTCCAAAATGTACAAGATAGCCCATCTTTGAAGAAAAACGATCACAGATTTGGGTCTGTACAATCCCACATTTAAGGAATACGCAAACGGTCTCACATAAGAATTTGCAGTGCCATGAAGAAAACTTAATCCGCTGCTGCTCTTTCTTTTCAAGATACCACTATCAAAGTGTTTGATACAGCCACTGTCAGCTGAGTAGCACCAAAGACTTAGAAGTCTCTTCTCTCTATTGTTATCTGTTGTTTTTATTTTATCACTTCTGCCTTTAATATCTAATTCCTTCATAACTGTAAAAACTAACTCACAGGTTTAGAGCTCATTATGTAAATCTGCCTATTCCTTGAGCTGTCGGTCTGGCTGTTCACGTCAGAGGCAGTATCTGCAGGCCCAGAGATCCAGCTTGAATTCCTAGAAGCACAACTCATTCCTCAGAAACCACAAGGCTGACTCATTCAGAGTACTCCAAGTCATAACTCAGTGCAGTGTATCAGGCCACCTCAAACCTCATACTTAAAATTAAAAAGTTGATGCAAAAGCCATAAGCATCTGAAAAACCCCTTACACTTCCTTCAGCAGGGTTTGCATTAAGACAAAGAGACTGATGTATTTTTGATAACATCTCCCAACTTTGCTAGACAGAAAAAGAAGCTCTCAATTTAAAAAAAAACAACTCAAGTTCTTATCTCTACTGAGTGAAATTAATGTTATAACCCATTTGTCACTGTTGCTTGCACCATGAAACCAAATTGTGAATTTTGCTCTCTATTTATACTGAGTTTTCTTTTCTGATTATCTGACTCAGTTGGTTTTGATTTTTCAGACCCAGGCTTAAGCTGTGTATAGGCACAGAAGCTGATCTTGATGGAGCAACTTTCAGGAAAGGAATGTGAAATTAAAGCTATCATTAAAAAAAAAGACTTTTTTTTTTTTTTTTTTAATCAGAAAACTGTTCCTGCCTTAGTAATGGGAGGATCTCCCTTGAATTTTTAGCTGGAGTGTGTCTTGACCGTAGCCAGGCAAATCATTAGAGAACAGTAATGGCCCTACTGATTGCATTGTAACCAGCATTTTTTTTACCACTAACAACAATTTTTGTGCTAATTTCCTGTGTGCCTGTCATCCCTTTTCACACAGTTCATTTGGTGAGAATTACAGAATTATACCAGGACACAAGCGAGGGGCTGATGAGGCATTGCCCCACTGATGGGCGTTGATGGGTGTAACGCACCTTTCAGCTCTCCCAACAGAACGAAGCTTTGTTCATGGCAAAAAACATAAGGAACCATAAACCATCAATGTGTTCTGCATCAGGAAATTATACTGCAGACTTCTTATGAAGAATGAATATTTGAAATAATTACTTAAGCACATGACAGCCAGGCAAACAGTTCATGACTTTTTTGGGAAGTCCTGCTTACTGGGAGCAACATCTTTTCCCGCCATCCCAGTAATAGAGGGTTTATTGTCATCATGTCTAGACAGTTGTTTCCTTGAAGAATGTTTTCATCCAGTCAAACACTAAATGTATACGTAAATTCTCTTCCTCAAGGAGGTGGTTAGTGTGTTTACTAAACCCTCTTGGCTACACAAAACAAAATAAGATGCAACGTGAAATCAATATTTTGGTTTAGTGTGCAATTCAAGGTTGGTAGAATAAAATACCTTTATTTTGGTGTGTGAGAATAACTTTCTTCAGTGTCTTTAATCACAGAATATCAACATAAATGGAAGCAATTTCAATGAAGTCTGTCAGCATCTGTTGTGGAATCCAGTGCTTCATGGAGGTGCTTTTGTATGCTTTGTTTAATAATTAATCATAGGAAATAGTCTTTTAACTACTAATTAAAAATATCATCTTGCTATTCTTGCTCATATTGAACACCACCTTCTTCTTTTAAATATCTTCACTGAAGTCAATAACATGCTCAAGCCAGTAACATAAGTCAATGAGGCTTCTGAAACAATTAAGGTATTCCTCCAAGTGAGGGAGGGGATGAGAATGGGACTTAGCAAAGTCTCTGACTGTCATCCAAGTGGCCTTTTTGTTTCCGCTGCTTCTCCCTCTGTGTCCCAGGCTCTGAGGCTCCTTTGTTCTTTCCACAGACTAACCCCTGCTAGCGCCGATGAAAGCCCTGTGAGCACACACTGTCTCAACAGCTGTTGAAGGAGCTCTTGGCTCTGTGTTTGTTCTTCCAGCTCCAGCCTCACTGGGATTCATCAGCAGTGTTTAGAAACTTGCCCTTTTTTCCTTTGTGATCTTTCAGTTTTGACTTTGTTCTGCATTGCAAGAGGACAGTGATAATACTGCAACAGAGTTGTAACTCTTTTGGGAAGTTAATGATGCATATATCAGCAGATTAGTCCCAATTTCTTCCATGCCTTTTCATTCTCATTTCTAATTGTAAAACAAAAGAAATATTAGAACAAATGCATTCTTCAAAATGTAAGGGTGCAGCATGGTAGAGTGGAGACTACAGACAGGGACAGCACAGGATAAATGCATCAGTTTGAATTTCATTTCACTGACCATCAGACACTTTGAAACCAGGGTTCTAGTGTACCTTTCTTTGTCTAGACTCTTTCTAGTTAATGAAAAAGGATGAGAACTCCAAAGAGCAATTGATTTGCTCTTTGAGTTTAGCACTTACTTTAAGGTGCCTTTTGCCTGAGTCTGGTTGCTGGCTCTCCCGTGTCCCCCCCCATTTGCTGTCATGCCTACTGGGAATGTGCAGCTGAAGGCCTGGAAGAAAGTGGGACTGTCCCTTCCTGTGTCTGCCTCCAATTAGATCACATACAATGTAATATGGAAGGGGACCCTGAGGGTGCAGTTTGATGAGCAGCTGATCTAACAGCTCATGACTGTTCAAAGGATGGGCCCCGACTTCATTCCCTTCTCGTTCTTTTCTCCCTTCCCTCATCCCCAGGTCATCCAGTCTCTTTGTTTGCCAGCTCTGCTGCACATCTAATGCCTCTGTGATCTGACTGTACTCGCTAACCCACTTTTTTTAATGGTTCAATTTTCTACTAGTTTAGGAGGGTGTCTCCAATCACAAAAGGCTTTTGCAAGTCCACAGCCATTGCAAAGGGAAGCGGTGGTTTTGTGCAGCAGGGAGGGGAACAGAATAGAAGACCTCCCTGTATTGGTAGCAGTGAACTGTTCGGCCCACATGGCTCATTCAGAGTGTTTGCCAAATGCCTTCCTCTGACTTTCAAGTTAAAGGAATCAATAGTTTTTGTTCAACATTGCTCTGGTCCATTGCCCAGCCACTGCTGGCATACTTTCCAGACCAGAGAACTGATCCAACTAAAAAATAACCTTGAGGGGAGAAAGGAGGAGGTAGGAGGAGATGGTTTCAGTAATGTCAGCAATTTATCAAGGTTATTGAACGCTTATGTCAACAAAAATGAAGTTACTCTACAGAACTGGGAATAAACCACTCATGCTGGGAAAAGGGCTTTTCCCAGTGTTGGTGATCAGTTAGGCCAGTGTCAGCTTGTACCAACCTACAGCTTTAGGATAGGTGGGGGGAGACACCTGCTTCCCTTGCCTTACATTAAAAGGAGTATCAGCTCTTAGCTGATCCAAGTCAGGCAAGTAAATCCCACCTTTAGCATCCTTGGCCTGGTTTTCTGTTTCCATCAGGATCACTAGAAACCACTAGTTTTTAATACCTTATTTGCATGCTATAACAACCGTTCCATTGATACAGTGCAACACTTTGGATATATTCAGATTATTCTCTAAAAATCTGAATACATTTGCCTGGCACATCCTAAAAATATCTTTTATTTATAATATGTTGGTTCCAAACAAATGTCACATTAATAAGCAGAGAGACTTGGGTAGGTGTACGTCATTAGTCATGCAGTGGTTTCTTCTTCCAAAATACTTCCAGAATTAGGTCTGATCTCTTTTAACAATGAGCTATTTATAGGATTCATAAGGGCCTTATCCTCCAACCCTGACTCAGCCAAAACTCACCACTGACCTTGACCTCCTCTAGTCTATTCTTATAGCCTTACTCATGTGAGGAGCTTTTATTCGCTGACCTGACTTTGGGAGTGTATTCTCATGAGTATGATTTTGCAGGCTTGGTTCCCAGCTCAGTGGGACTTGGTAAATGTCACAGAATCAGCTCCTGAGATGCATATATTATTTTTACAATGTTATAGATACAAAAATAAAGGGAAAATGTGCAGCTAAGTTCTGCTTCCAGTATTACAGCGATAGACTAAGTGTAATTACATTAGCTGTGTACAGCTACAAATGCAATGAAAAGAAATAATTCTCATTTTGGAAGAGTGTGCATTTATTTTTAGAAGAAAGCAGTCACTAAGTTTCTCAATCATAAAAATTATTACTAAAAGTAATTGATTTTTCTCAGGAAGATATAGTTGTTTTAAAGTAGAATATTATTGCAATGTTAGGTGATTACACTAGCACGGCATGGCAATGGCAATTTTTTTCCCTTTTTTTTTTGCATCTTCAATAACATCTAAATTACTCTATAACTAGCATTGACTTAGTAATTTTCTATTTTCCATTATGATGCTGGATGATACATTTTAGAAACTAATATATTGTCATTAGTGGGGCTGTGTTACCAAGTGTGTTTTCTATACAAAAAAATTACTCTTAGCAGTATACTGTGTTTCTGTTTATTTAGAATCATAGGATCTTAAGTTTGAATAGACCTTTGAGATCATGGAGTCCAGCCATTGACCCAGCACCACCATGTTCACTACTAAACCAAGTTCCCAAATGCCACATCCACACATTTTTTTAGACAGTTCCAGGGACTGTGAGTCCACCACTTCCCTGGGCAACTTGTCCCAATACCTGACCACCCATTCAGCAAAGAAGTTTTTCCTAATATCAAATTTAACTGACTCTTCCCTAATATCCAATCTAATGACTCTTCCAATTATAAAGATTGTAAGTATATATACTTGATGTGTCTTCTTTGCAACGTATATTTTGTTGCACATCTCTTTATTTTGTATTTCCTCACTTTGGGGTTGGAAGAGTCCACATTTTTAGGTGCTTTTGCAAGTCCCCAGCCCAGTGTTTTTTCAGTCACATTTGAATCACTTCTTTTTGTTTTCCTCTATCTTGTTGTGCGTGGTGAGGATTATTTATTATATGACAGTCTTCTGCAGGTCCTATATTTTATTTATACTTTTGAATACAAGCATGCAATGAACAGGTGTCTTCAAGTATCTGTCTATAAGATGCCTCGGCCTTTTTCTTGAGTGAGTACAGTAGAGGTGCAATCCATCACGATTACAAGTAATTGAACGAATTCCTTCCAGTCAGGACTGTCACACATTTCTCAGCATCTGACTTTGTCTGTCTGTATTCCCAGTGAGCCTCATTTCACCAGCCCAGTCTTGGAAGCACATACATCTTCCCTTACTTCTGAAGGCCCACAAACATCAGGGGCACAAGCGGAAAGGAGTTGCCCTTCATCAGCCATGCTGGAAGCTGGGACTCGGCTTTTATTTTTTCCCAAGATCAGACCAAGCTCATGGTGGAAAACAGGCCATGTCTGCTCTGACTATTCAGTACTGGCATCAGGAGACAGTTCTGTAATTAAACCCCTGGACAATTCTTATCAGCTTGGTCAATACTTATGAAAACTATCTACAAGCGGATTTACTTGTTTATAATTTTACTTTCAATTGCATATGTATGCATTGTTGTACCTTCAGAAATGGTGAATTCCAAATGCTTCTGGGAAATGTGCAAGTAGCCCTGTGGTTGTCAACTGGAAATGCTATGCACCTGTCTTGGACAGTAGGTTTCACTGTGATCTCTGATAGTCAGAGACTGATTTGTGCCTCGAGGTCTAACATCTAATATTCCAGGTTGTTCAGATTATTTAGAATTCTCAAAATTCATAGAAATGTTTTAACTTTTTAACTTTTAGGCTCAATGACCATTTTTATCCTCAGTCTAATTACAGGGTACATAAGAAGTAAGACAGAATTAAGAGAATTATTTAAAAAACTGTCATCATTTAATTGCTTTGAATTAATGTCAAACTCCTGTTCTGTCTTTCCTGTAGCACTTTTTAGTCTTCTGTGTTTTTTCTTAAATTAATCACTCCTAAATTTTTCTTCAGAGAAGATGCTTTCCGTACTCTGGATCCTACTTATAGCTTTCCCTGAACCTGTTCTGAGGAGGGCCTTTGAAAAACTTTCTCTAAAAACCAGAAGCAAGGTATATGCACTTGTTTTTCCATTTTGTCAGGACACTTAGTTGATAAAGAGCATGGCTTTCCTTTACCTGGGCAGAGCTGTTTGGCCTATCATGTTCATGGTTAGGCCCTTCATGAGTCTGTCATTAGAGACTGTCACTTGACCTAATGATACAGATTCTTATCTTAAAATTCCCAGAAATCTTTTTTAGTCTTATTTTTGTAGATATATGCACTTTACTGACTTACAATTCTATTTGATAGTTAGAATATGTAAATAAGAAGGTTTGTATGTTAGCTTATGAATGTTCTTATTTTTACAGTGTTGGACGTATCCTGCCTGTGTGTTATTTCAAATTTATCAGTTTATGCATCTACGTTATTTCCTCTGTAATACTTCTGCAATTTTTTTGTTTTTATTATAAGAAAAATATTATTTTAACCAATGTTCTCTGCTGGGTAAAACAAACAAACAAACAAACAAAAAACTAAATGGGAGTGATCATTTGTTTTGCATAAAACTTCAGGCTAACTGAGCCAGTCAGATCAAAAGTCTATCTAACTAACATCTTGTCTCTGACAGTAGCTAGTAATAGATGCTAAGAGAAAGCATATATAAAAACATAAAAGATTTTATTTCATTCTCTTGCATCTCTTCCAGATTATAAAATTAAGGAATCAAGACGATCTGAAACATACTAATTTTTTTTTTTTTGGCATCCAAAAAGTCTTATGATAATTAGTTTAATGATTTAATAAATGTGAAAAGATATATCTGTTTATTTGATTCTCCTGACTGATAATTTTTTGTGATGTACTTTAGGTTTCATACTAAGAAAATTAATTTTCCATTTAGGATTTTATATACATTTATCACATTTTCCTTCCCTATCATCTTTGTTCCAAGGGGAGGAGTGTATTTAAGCTCTTCATGTAAAATCTATGCCCTACCTCTTATAATCCTTATTATACTTCTTTGTATTTTTCTGAGACTCTTATTTGAAAAGGCATACAGATGCTTTATCCTTTGTAATTGCTGTTTTTATTTTTCTTGGGAATGCCATTGATCCATAATTTGTATTGTTAGTATTGTAATAAAGTTCCCTTTAATTTGTCTTACATCAGTGCCTATTTGCTTGTCAAATTCTCACCTAGGCCGTCTAAATTCCATTTTATACTTTACTTTCCATAAGTATCTTCTATGAAGTCATGTAAATGAGCGGTTTGCTTCCCCCAGGCAAAAAAGCCGTCTAATGTTAATTATCGATTGTAGCTCACACACTGCTTTTAGCTTTAGCCCTAGGGCAGGAAGCAGCTGTCTAGGACAGCAGAGTGGTGGGGACAGCAGAACTGCTGCAGAAACAGTCTGTACTTGGCACCATCCACACAGAAGGCTTCAGAATATCAAGATGACCTGAATTCCTCAGCCCTATTAATAAGACACCATAGTATCATGTGAACCTCGTGAGGTTCAACAAGGTCCTTCACCTGGACCGGAGCAATCTCCGCTATCAATCCAGGCTGGGGGATGAAGGGATCGAGAGCAGCCCTGATGAGAAGGACTTGGGATTGCTGGTGGGTGAGAGGCTGGACATGACCCAGCCATGTGCATGTGCAGCCCAGAAAGCCAAACATGTCCTGGGCTGCATCCCAGCAGCATGGGCAGCAGGTCAAGGGAGGGGATTCTTCCCCTCTGCTCTGCTCTCATGAGACGCTGCCTGGAGTGCTGCATCCGGCTCTGGCATCTCCAGCATAGGAAAGACGTGGATCTGTTGGAGTGGTACCAGAAGAAGGTCACAGAAATGATCAGAGGGCTGTAGCACCTCAACTGTGAGGACAGGCTGAGAGAGTTGGGGTTGACCAGCCTGGAGAAGAGAAGACTCCAGGAAGACCTTTCTTTACTTAAAGGGGGCTTACATGAAAGATAGAGAATGATTTTTTTTTACTGAGGCCTGTGGTGATAGAAGAAAGGTCAATGGTTTTATACTGTAAAGGAGTAGATTAGATGGGTTGTGAGGAAGAAGTGCTTTGTGATGAAGGTGGTGAGACACTGGCACAGGTTGCCCAGAGGAGTTGTGGATACCCCATTCCTGGAAATGTTCAGGGTTGGATGAGACTTTGAGCAACCTCCCTCCCCATGGCAGGGGGGGTTGCACTAGATGATCCTTAAAGTCCATTCCAA